>NW_024537275.1:0-7135 GCF_016097555.1 Gigantopelta aegis | reverse complement strand
TCCAAGAATTTTGTCAAAATTCTCTACCACGTCGTTCCCCGTTTTCGACTTGAGTGGTAGCACCCACAAGTCCCGGAGGAACAGTTCATATGAAAATACCCCCCCCCCCCCCCCCCCCCCCTCCCAGTTCATGAGGTAATCTCACTCCCCGATTGTATATTGATGCCAAAACTGACCACCCTACCTTAGACTCGGCTTGCCAGTGCACTGTCTAACCCCTTCCACAACATAGGTATTACGTGGAATACTTTTCGCCTTCACTTGATGTGTCCTTGGTATAGGTTCTCTTGAGCTTTCAACCGTGACCTTAATACGGGTCAGAGTAATTTTAAATTTACCCTCTGACTTTAAAACAGCTTGATACAGTTTACTCTGACCGGTACATAACTCCCAGGATGGTTTTACATCGTAGTAACATATACTCTAGGGACTTCCGTCCACCGAGATGATGGTTCGCAACTAACAGACATGTCCCCAAAGTTCATGCTATGTATAATTACCGGAAAGGAGCACAACACGCAAGGGGAGTTGATTACTAAACAACAAAAATGTAGTACATAATAATATTGACAAAACATACAGTTCTGTTCAAAAACATTCCCGTGTCTCAAGCGTGTTTCTAAACTGTTAATGTCTGAAACCGTTATTCACATAGTGACCCCTCTCGTGACAAGTCCTGTATGTTCCAGTCAATGGGGTCGTACCATTCCTCCTGCCATCGGTCGGCGGCGAAGGTCCACGAATTCAGTAACGACGACGGACCTGTTGATACCCTGTGTAGAAAAAACCGGCCTTGGCTATCTCCCGTCGGCTTTCTGGCGTTAACCGTAGGGCCCACCACCCCAATGTCTGCATCCGTGTGCTAGCACGGTGGCGTCATTTTCGGGACGTGCAGAAACCCAGGTAACGTCCTCGAACCAGCAGTATGCAATCCTCCCAGTCAGCGTCTGTGTTCACGAGCGGGCAATCTGTTTGCATCCACGGCTTCTTCTTTATTTCAAAATCTTCAATCCATATTGTCACAGGCAGCATCCGTTTTGAATCCATAAACTGTTCTTCTGGTTGGGTATCCACTCTTTTGATCGTACTGTCTTGCTGAGACATTTTAGCAGACCACGATGTCGTCCTACGTCGCTACGAGGCTACTAACACGGCTCGAATATCCCGATTGCCATCTTCTTCGTTTCCGATAGAGTGCACACAGACTCTAATAATGTCAGAATCAAATCATAAAACAACGTCGGGTGCTATAGTAAAACGAACCGTATATCTGGTCGTTTTCGGCGAGCGAATGCCAACGGAAACCGTATCTATAGGCCTTTTTATATCCTCTTTCGTGCCAGTCTAAGTAGTCGTCAGAGGGCCCGGTCTAAGTAGGTCAGGGCCGGGTCAGCATGACGGTTCGCACACGGACACAGTAGGCCAGTCTCATTAGGGTCAGGGTCAGTCTACGGAGGGTCGGGGTGCCGGTCTAAGTAGGTCGGGGCTCGGGTCAGTAGACCGTTTCACACGGCACATTAAGTCCGTGACGTCATCAAGGTCAAGGCCAGCTCTAAGTAGGTCATTGGGCCATGAGGACGAGGTCACGGCCGTGGACGTCATCAAGGTCAAGGTTCACGGAAAGTGGGTCATGGGGCCCATGTGTGTGCCGGATTACTACGCCTGTATCTTTTACCAGCCTTATGTCTCTATGCTTAAACCATGTGCCACCGAGGCCAGTATAACGTTCTGCCTGATTTTCTTCCTGAATTTATAGGGAGAATCTCCAAAAAGTGTTATTGAACAATTTGTGATTGTTTTTTTTCCCCATTGGCGGGAAAATTGGGGATTGACGGTGGCGTCGTGGTTTAGGCCCTCGGTCTACAGCTTGGTAGCGTACTGGTGGTCGGATTCCCAGTCGAGGCATGCGGTAGTTTTAATTCCAGATAACGACTTCCAAACCCTGATTGAGTGCTCACCGCCCAAGGCCTCATTGGGGAGGTGTAAACCACGTGCCACCCGACCCGTTGAATCCTTCCCCCCTTCCTTATCAGTGGGGCGTATTAAAATTAATTATCATAATTATTTCTTCAAACAATCTGTTACGTAACGCGAAGTTGGCACTATTGGTGTGTAGTATTTGTTACGAGAGTACAAACTCATTTTGGTATCGAACGACCCCATCCAAACCAACCGCATTGGAAAAAATAAAAAATAAAATATATATGCTAAGTCACTAAGGAAATTAAAAGGAGAATCGCTTAGTTTTGCTGCAAGTGTGTGTGCATGAGATGTGTCCGTGCGCGAGTAACATAGTGGATTAGGGTGGCTGTTATTACACTGTGGGGCGGTATATTAAATTATTGGGGGTTCTTGTTTAGAATTATCGGTGATGTATATTTTACAAATTGTTTGGGTCGTCTTAAATAGTTTGTTAAGAAGCCCAAACTGGATGTGGTCTTCACATAATTTCGTACGTACGAAAACTCTGTTGTTTAGGAAATAAAATAAAAATTTGATATAGTAACAATATATTAAACGATCCGAAACACCTTCAAGATACAGCCAACTAATATTTTATGCAGAAAATATCTTTGCTATGTAATTACAGTCATCAAAAAGTCTTTGTTTAGTCGAGAACATCTTAAAATTGCAGTCAAACATCGGAAATGTCCCTTTACTATAAAACCATGAGATTCACGTGCGCCGGTGCAGTTTTCAAACGGGTGTCACCTGCTAGTGTCAGAAAAGAAAGTTTTAAAATGTAAACAAAATTCTGGGATTTTGTAAATTCATTTGCCATACTGTTTCTAGCGGCAACTCAACCAATCTGTGACATGTTTCCTAAGGTCTCAAACAAATGAGAGAATTTTGGTTTGCAGGCACCACCCCCCCCCAGACCCCTCCATGACAGATTACAGATAAAGTTTAATTCCAAAAAAATGGGGAATTGACCCCATTTTGGACAGAGGTAGGGAGAGTTGCATAGAGAATTGATTTCAAGGACGCTAAAACGCTGTCACAATTAGAATTGTTAACCAAAATAAATGTCAGAGTAAGAGCCCTTGAGCTTAGGCTAGATGAAAGTTTGTGGGCCTGTTTGGGACATTAATAGTTTAACTACTACTCTCATACATATGCGTTGTACGATTTCTCTGAGACAAAAAGACTTGTTTTATAACGCAGAAAGACTCGTAAAAACCTTAGAGAGAGAACTGACACGAAGCTGGTAAGTTTAGGGCAGCGAAAATATTTATAAACTAACTCAGAATCGTTTATAATAAAAATTTGGAACAAATCTGAGCTAAACTGCCTATGTAGAGCATGTTGTCCTAAATGCCGCAGTTCCGACCAGTGTTTGCCATGTAAATACACGCGTAGATGGGACCGGGAAATCTTTCTGCCTGTATTTTCACGCGGATCGCGGCTTTTATTTTGCCATTTATTACTGTTTTTTCGTTGCCTTGACAGAGCATTTTTTCGTTCGGATACCTGCATACATTTTTTTGGTATATAGTGGTTTTCACGGATCACCCTCGCGTGTTTCTCCAAATCACGCAGCGTGAAAATATAAATTCCGATTTGGCGAATTTATTTCATTATTAATTCCCGAAGAAGATAATTCGAAGGAATCGTGTTCATTTTGTAAATACTTCACCTGAACTAACATTTCTGTCAAACAGGAAGACTTAGCTTTGCCATTGAAAAAAGAGCCGCATCTTAATAAACCGTCCAGAGATGTTGAATGATTGAATTACTTTCATTTCAAGGTTTCTGTTGTTTCAAGGTCTTAATTCCAAAGAAAGTAAAGCTTGGAAGACATCGTGAAAAAGGTGAATCGGCAGGGAACACTGTTCACGACACTCCCCACTCACCCCAAAAAATAAACACAAAATCAAAACCCAAACAATAACAAACAACAACAACATAAATACAACAACAACAAAAAACAAACTTTGAAGCTAAGGGCGGTATAGTCCGCGTTGCTTCTCCATATTAAAGGCAAATTAAATACTTATAACTCCCCCACCGCCCTCTTAGGTATCTGTGCATCTTCAAGACGTCCCTGTATCTCGCCAAGTTGAGGTATTTGCGATAGATCCCCAAAAAAGTATCTTCCCATTGCGTGTTTAATGCCATTAGTCATGTTCAGCAGAACGCTCTTCTAAGATGCGTTGGGGTCGTAGTGTACCAACGACCGGCGTCGGTGGGCTCGTGGTTTAGGCTATCGGTATCCAGGAGGGTAGGTACAGGGTTCAGGATCCCAGTCGAGTCATGGGAATTTTTATCTCCGATACCGACTCCAAACCCTGATGTGAGTGCTTCCCGCACGGCTCAATGTGGTAGGCGTACAAACCATCTTTGCACCGACACCTTGATCATTTCTATGGTTTCAAACAAAGGCCATGCTTTGTGCTATCCGGCCTGTGGGGAAGCGCAAATCAAATATCCCTTGCTGCCTGTCGTACATAGGGTATCCTACTGTGGCGACAGCTGGTTTCCTTGCTAAAAAAACAGTGTCAGACATGAGCATATGTTTGACGTACAATAGGCCCGATGCTAAGATAAAAAAAAAAACAATGTTGATCTAGTGGCGTCGTAAATGTAAAACAAAACGTTAACTTTATCTGTTAGTGTAGAATATTCTACGCTGTGAACTGTTCAATTTCCTCCCGTCCCAACCCAGTGCCACCCTCTATTCGGAATCAAATACAGGGGGTGTGTGCCGCAATGCATGTAGAAAACTACCTATATAAAGAGCCCTTGCCGATGAATGAAAAAAAAAACCTTAGGGCGGGATTTGGTCCTGACGACATTATGAATGAACAAGTGCTTTTACATCCCATAGCCGAGATTCCCGTTAGTTTCATCAATATTATCTCGTGTGGGGTCGTGAAGAACAAAACAAACTACAACTCCTTTTTATTTAAGGTGATTCTCTCCTCAAAATAGAGGGAGGGGACTGTCCCAATCTAATTAAAAATTCGCTCCACTATTACATGTGTGTCTAAATACCTCCCGTCTGGAGCTCCTGTCCACCACTCCAAACCTTACTTGCAGAATCCTGCCCAGTTATTTTAACTAACAAACACTGCGTAGTCACCCCCAATGTCAAGGTAACATTTCGTCCTTTAAATAAGAATGTTAGGATATGACCAATCACGGACTTCGCCTTTTGGATACCGTTTTTTTGGGGAGCATACCAATTCTAAACTATCGGGCGAGTCTATTTTAGTGGCCGCAGTACAGCGAACCCATAACAGTACGGTAGGGCGGGGCATATCCAGTCTTCAAAATTGTACATTAAAATGTATTTTATTATTTATTATAAATAAAAAGAAACTAAAGCAGTCTTTCATTTTAAACCTTACCAAATTATTTATTTTATAAATAAAAACCATTGTTTTTAATGCATTCGTAATTCACAACGAAACATGTCGTCTACCCTCAGGATAATTCGGAATGTTTTCAAATTTGGTGTTAATCACTCACTGGCAGTTGATGCTGCAAAAGTAAAGGTCGTTTGCTTGGGTGACCATGAGCTACAACTGGGCTGTCTTTAGGAGTTACTACATGTAGATCGAAAAACAAAATGCGAGCGAGATTTTTAATAGTGGACTGTGCGCACATGTTTGGGAAACGCGCTCGCTTGATGCTCGGTCGGTATAAGATCGATTCCCCGTAGGGGAACTATGGGGGTTATTTCTCGCTCTAGTTAAGGCCAACTCAGTTTACGACGATCTAGCTAATGGGGCCGTGGTATGTTGCTATCCTGTCCTTTGGGAATGGTGGCCTATAGAAAAGATCCCTTGCTACTAACTGGAAAACCAGTAGTTTGGTTTCCCTCGCTCTATAGGTCTGTCAAATGACCATAATCCAATACCGCTATGATTAATAAATTCACGTGTACTCTCTAGTTGTTGTCGTTAAAACAAAACAAACATCTTGAAAACTCGTCTGCAATGAGCCGTGATGTTAAGCAATGAATTACTCTGGTCGTGGGTTCGTTATGAACAAAGTACTAGAACTTATATTCTATGTTTTAATTGAAGGTGATTCTGTCTCGAACGGTAATTTGATCAATAATTTGTGTAATATGTAGTTTTCTGTGCGTTAACGGGACTAAAACTAACTCGACTAAACTCGACTACTCCATACCTGGTCTACTTTTACTTCTCAGACGCACGCGGCCTTTGTAATAAATACGAGAAAGGGCATTTTTGCGATATTTAAAAACACCACCGGTGACCATAAAAAATCAATTTCGAATTAAACGGAAATGGAAAGATTAAAGAAAGGTGTTTTATTTAAACGGACGCACTCACAAGCACCTTTTATTTACGATTCTATGGTCGTCAACCACAAGGCGTTAAGGATCTCCAGGGACCTAGGATGTTTGAGAGGGAAAACCGCCTGTCGCAACTACAATGGTGCTACGCTTAGATTTCCGATTAGCAGCAAGGGATCTTTTATTTTGCGAGTTCCCAAGTAGGCAGATTAGCATCCAACCATGGCCTTTGTGGAAACAGTTTTGGTTATCTCCTGGGCGGTGCAATTGTTTAACAATTACACCTACCACCTTGAGCCGTGAGGAGCACTCACTCAGGCGTTTGGACGTCGCGGATCTGGATTACAAAATCCCATGCCTCGACGGGGATCAGTGAAACCCTGTACCTACCATCCTTTAGCACCGCTGGCCCTGCCCCGACGCCACACGAGGCCGGTAAACGGAAATGGATAAATATACACAATATAAATCTAACGTAAAGTATATGTGTTTTCAATTATCAAAAGCAGCTAAAAGTCGATATAACAAATAACCGGGCCTTCAGTGTTTAAACACTAGGTGACTGTCACTTGTAAAGTATTCTTGGTGCACGTACTTCTTGCGCGTTTTAAAAATGGCATTCACTCTTACACGACCTCGCATGTGTGTGAAAATTTCATTTTAATTTTTCATACAAAATATGTTTTTTTCGTACGCCTACCGAAAATTGTAATGAAGACAAACTCCAGTATTGGCTTCTTAACAAATATTTAGAGAGAACCGACCAGAAACACATTGAATCATAACCGACAACTGATATTCTATTTATTAGGCGGAAACATCTTAACAATGCAGCAAACTCAGGAAATGTCCCCTTTAAGTGATTCC
>NW_024537274.1:0-6437 GCF_016097555.1 Gigantopelta aegis | reverse complement strand
GGTATTTAGTATCTGTTAATATTTTGAAAGTGACGGGTGATTGGTTAAAGTTTGTCTTTGTTTGACGACACCACTAGATCACATTGATAAGGGTGATTGTGAATACAGTTGTAAGCATCAGTAGATATTACGACAGTTAAGAGTGATTGGTAAGTGAATGTTTTTAGTATCAGTGGATATCACAGCAGTGACGATTGTTTTGAATTTAGTCTTAGTGACCATTTCGAGAGTGACGGATGATTGGTGAATACATGCTTTTACTACTAGCGGATTTTACGACAGTTAAGAACCGGTGTAGGACGCAGGGAGTGGGGATGAAGCGGGGCATGTGCCCACCCCACACACTAGTGGTTTATATATATATACTCTTCAAAAGAAGAAACGCAAAACCACATTGTTGTAACATTTGGAGAATTGATTTAATTATTGAATGGTGAGTCCGATAATTACCAAATGTTGCAGGATTGTTCACAATTCACTCTAGTCCATTGTGAGTAAGTGATAGGACACACCACCAAGGTCAAGGTCATCTGGAGTCAATACCGGGTGTGGCCTCCGCGTGTGTTGACAACTGCCTGGCACCGCCTGCCCATTGAAGCAACCAGAGTACGGATGACGTCCCGGGGGATGGTGGCCCACTCGGCCTGCAAGGCTGCTGCCAGCTCGGGCAGGGTCTGGGGCTGTGGTTGTCGCTATCGGAGGCGTCGGTCCAACTCGTCCCATAGATGCTCAATTGGGTTCAAATCCGGTGATATCGATGGCCAAGGAAGGACATTAATGTTGTTGTTCTGTAGGAAAGCTGTCGTGAGACGTGCTGTGTGAGGCCTGGCGTTGTCATGTTGGAACGCTGCGTTGGCGTTGGCCATAACTGGAACGATGTGTGGCCGGAGGATCTGGTCAATGTAGCCCTGTGCATTCAGGTTGCCCTGCACGTGGACCAGGTCAGTTCTGCCAGTGTGTGAGATGGCTGCCCACACCATGACACTACCCCCGCCGAATCTGTCCACTTCCTGCACGCAGTTTGCCGCATAACGTTCACCACGACGCCTATACACGCGACATCTTAAATCATGACGTCGGAGCAGAAATCGGGACTCGTCATTGAACCACACCTGTCTCCATCGCAGTTGAGGCCATTGTCGAAGAATCTGGCACCACTGCAGTCGGAGTCGACGGTGTTGTGGTGTTAAGATGACACCTCGAACTGGACGTCTGGCACGAATTCCTACCTCACGTAGGCGGTTCCGTACGGTCTGGTCGGATATCCTGCGCAAACCTGGTATTGCTGCGGCTGTGGAGGTGGCAGTAGTCAATCGTTCCCGAAGGTGGCGTACCCGGATGTAGCGGTCCTGCCCGGGGGTAGTGACCCGTGGTCGACCGGATCTAGGGAGGTCACGTGTTGATCCATGTTGCTGGTAACGGTCCCACAGTCTGGAGATGGTGTTTGGGGACACATGGAATGCCCTGGCAACGGCCGTTCTGGATTCGCCTGCGTCTAGTCGGCCGATGGCATTGTTTCTCTGCGGTTCACTGAGACGTGGCATGTCCTGGATTGTCAACTGTCGGCCAGATACAGAGGCCAGGCAAGCGAACACCCTGCACTTTTATACTGTCGGTGTTCATGTTGCACGTGCAGACAACGCACGTGCAGTGGTGACATGGTTTGCACGTGGCTGCGTTTTTGCGAATATTCACATTTTGGAACTTTATTGTACAGTAGCTGCGTTTTATCGAATGTAACCGTGGGAATGTGTTTGGGACATGCAATGACCTTATATTCACAAAGCATGAACCGGTAGCAAACATAAAATCGGAGTTATAACCCATTTGTACCCTTTTGCGTTTCTTTTTTTGAAGAGTATATATATATATATATATATATATATATATATATATATATATATATATATATTACATAATGAAAATATATCTGTATTCTTATTGGTAAAACATCAGTCACATGACCTTCCATAAACAGTGATATTGCCCTGAGACGGTCCCACCGGTCCATAAAAAGTGATACTGCCCCGACCAATGAAAATAAACACGAGACAAAATGCTATCCAATTAATGAGTAGGTAACGTAATGCAACGTCAACCGTAATTCTAATGTAAACAAACACAAACTTGTGGCAAAACGCTTTGCTATCCTTCAGCAAAAAAATAACATCTTTAGTGATACTGAGTTTAATTTTGCAAATACAACAAAAACAAGGTCAGTAATGGGCAAATTGTGTATGGAATATATGGCAGATTTAGAAACGTACATGATACATGAAAATGCATATGGAATCGGCATTCAGGATTTTATGTTACGATAGATAGATAGATACACACACACACACACGCACACACACACACACACATACATACACACACTGACACACACACATACAGACAGACACACACACACACACTGACACACACACACACACATACATACACACACAGACACACACACATACAGACAGACAGACACACACACACACACAGTCACACACACACACAGTCACACACACACACACACACACATACACACACACATACACACACACACACAGACATATATATATATATATATCTATGAAATGAGTTGGAGTTTTACTCAAATATATCCCGAAGATTAACTTTCCTTTATAATTTAACGTCATCACATAGGTCCATCCGTGGAAACGCGAGTTTGTTTTATTCCTCGATTAAGATAAAAATGACGTTGTAAGGGAACGTCTAACTGATGACGTCACTTTGTACTGTCTTATTGAGCGTTATGGTTTAAGAACAAAACAAATAATTCAAAATAAAATAAGAAAATTTAGTGTTGTTGTTAGTAAGTACGTTTCTCGCAGTAACCCAAACCCCCCCCCCCCCCCCCCAAAAAAAAAACAAAAAAAAAACAACAACAACAACAACAACAAACAAAAAAACTACAAAAAAAAACTACAACGAAAAAACCTAATATCTATTTACTAATGTTCCAAAGAAAATAAGGTTATAACTAGAGTTCGGTCCAAATATTCGAATATTCGCTCTCTAATTTGCTATGCTAAATATTCCAATATTCCAATAAGTACATGTGCATAGCTATTTCTTTGAACTATAATGACTGTTCTGCATACCGTTTGACACATACATTCAGTTGGGAACTCACAGCTTATCTCGCGGTTTATAACAGACCATTAATTGTGTCATTGTATGGGTGTCTGAAAATCTTTAACATTATTTTCGATAACACAGGAATGGAGTTCAATATGACGAATTCAAATAATATATACATAAAAAAGATAGAAGGAAATGTTTTATTTAACGACGCACTCAACACATTGTATTTACGGTTATATGGCGTCAGAGATATGGTTAAGGACCACACAGATATTGAGAGAAGAAACCCGCTTCTCGCCACTTCATGGGCTACACTTTTCGATTAGCAGCAAGGGATCTTTTATATGCACCATCCCACAGACAGGGTAGTACATACAACGGCCTTTCATATACCAGTCGTGGTACACTGGCTGGAACGAGTATATACAAGAATTCAAACAAGAACTATGTGATCAATTCATACATCAGTAGTTTCTCGGTTATCAAATTTTTGAAACCTTTTTCAAAGCGAAATTTTACTTCTAAACCTATCTGACGAGATTATCGCATCGAAATAGATACTGAACTGAGAAGAAGAAGCTGAAGGTAGATGGTATATAACAACATTAAAAAACGTGCTGTGTAAACTTTATAGTACTGATATTGGAAATGAATACCATTATTTATTCAACTGTGAAAATCAAAATATTGAAACATTATAACAAACATATAACAATACTATAGAACGAATCTTAGCGTGTTAAAAATGAAAGGCATGGTGATTTGTTTGTTTGTTG
This sequence comes from Gigantopelta aegis, assembly GCF_016097555.1. Classification (NCBI taxonomy): domain Eukaryota; kingdom Metazoa; phylum Mollusca; class Gastropoda; order Neomphalida; family Peltospiridae; genus Gigantopelta; species Gigantopelta aegis. The sequence goes on along the minus strand of NW_024537274.1, from coordinate 2,562 downwards.
TTGGTTTTTTTTAGTTTTTTTTACGATGCAAAATTGTTGAAAAAAAAAACATTGCTCTATAAAAAAAAAAAAAAAACCAAAAAAAAAAAACCAACTGATCTTGTGAACTTATGAATTACAGCTTCTCTTTAACACCTTTTAGCTGGTTTGATTACGTACCCTGTGCCCATTGAATTGTCCTCTACGTATTGTAATGCGTTTGTGTTGTTAAATAAATCCACCCGAATCCGTTCAATCGGCAGTTTAAAGCACGTCTCGAAAATAATTTAAAAAAAAGTAATGAAACATTTAAAAAATAAAAAAAACATTAACAAAAATAAATTAGTTCTTTTTTTCTTTTCTTTTTCTCCACAGCTGGACAGTGAGCCATAAGGAATTACACAAGTCACATACCGATATTGTGCATATGACTGGAACATCAGACTTCACTAAGTTCATAGGCCACATGCTGAACTGAAAAACTTCATGTCTGTTCAACTATCAGGACACTAAAATGTGATCACTGTCATATGCATTTACTATTTTATGAATGAAAAAAATCCTAATTTCTGTTTGTTTGTTTGTTTGTTTGGGAACACAGACACGAGACGATCGTCTTCAAAAACAAAGACAACGTTACTTTAAAAATTGAAGATCCTGTACAATTACATTGTTTAAGTTAACATGACGCTGTGTCGGAGAGCAGAATTGAGTGTGGACTATTTACTATGGACTCACTTGGACAGCATCTCACTCGTACAATATCACACACGAATAAAACCACTGTATTGTTTTTATTTTATTTAAAAGATTTATTTGCAGACAACCAAAATCATACAAGAACTAGGCATTCATTAATATATGTGTGCAAATTGAAATCCAGTTTCCTCATAATGTTAGTTTTTGATTTTGTTTTTTGGGAACACCAAAACAAAACGGCTTCGCTCACAAACGAACATAAGGTTGATTTCAGATTTGAAGATCCTGGAAAATTGTATTGTTTAATTAACATTTATCGTAGAGCAGAATGGGGTCCGGACAATTCCATATGGACAATATCTGACATGCACAGTATCTCACACACATATTATCCCACACTATTTATTTTGTTAAAGGTTATTTTGGAGATAACCAACATCACATAACAACTAGCCGTTTGTTGAAGGGACTTTCCTGAGTTTGCTGCATTGTAAGATGTTTCCGACTAATAAAATATTTCTACGATTAAACTTGCATGTTAAATATATTTTCTTGTTTAGAATATCAGTGTCTGTATATTTAATGTGTTTCTGGTCGTCTTAATATTTGTAAGAAGCCCAAACAGGATTGTGTCTTCAAATAGTTTTGAACGTACGAAAAAAAATATTTTAAGAAATAAAATGAAATTTAACCTAGTACAAATATTATAACGATCAGAAACACGTTTAATATACAGCCACTAATATTTAATGCAGAAAAATATATTTGATATGTAATTATAATCGTTAAAAAGTCTCTGTTAGTCGATGATATCTTAAAAATTGAAACAAACTCAGGAATGTCCCTTTAAATTAAAATCCAGTTTTCTCCAATATAATTATAGGCAATTGGAAGTAAAATGACACTAGGTTGTGTCATTTAAATATAGCTGAACTCCGGTGATAGAAAGAGTTTACATGGAAGTTCGTAAAACAAATCCTAACTATTAAAGTGGCTATAAACGTAGGGCTTGGTCGTTTTTATTGTGTTTTAATTCTCTCTAGCATTATTGTAGCAGTGTTGGTATAAAGTGCTCCTACTGGCAGTAGCTAGTGGGAATTTCCCTATTAACTCAGTTGGTAGAGCGATGGATTCTGGTACTGAGAATCCGTGGTTTGAATCCCCTCTGTGGAGGTTGAATTTTCTGTTACATTTGGAGCCGACGTAGGGAATGGATGTGTTCTTAACACAAGAATACAATTATAACCCAGTCAGGACCCGTAACAGTTCAGCTCCCCGTGGCCCACAGCTCCGGGACGTAGCTTTACTTGAGGGGGGAGTATGTAGTAGTGTTGGTATAAAGTTCTCCTACTGGCAGTAGCTAGTAGGAATTTCCCTTGACTTTAATTTAACTTGAGCAGAATATGGTTTCCTACGCAATCAAAACAACTTTCCTCTATCGCCGGAATGATGTCATGTACAACACAAGAAGGTGCTGACAGTCGAGAAAGGGAGGACGGGGGTGTGCATTCATGAACAGAATTTGTGAGCTCTAAAATATGTTCAAAGTTTATTGTCAGTGCATTCATCCGACTACTGCTCTTTAACCACTAACGGGTCTAATTCTGTATATGAGTGTTTTCATCACCGGTCACATTATGTACGGGTGTTTTCATCACCGGTCACATTCTCTGTATGGGTGTTTTCATCACACAACCCATCCACTCACCGGTCACATTCCCTGTATTGGTGTTTTCATCATACAACCCATCCACTCACCGTTAACATTCTCTGTATGGGTTTTTTCATCACTGGTCACATTCTCTGTATGGGTGTTTTCATCACTGGTCACATTCTCTGTATGGGTGTTTTCATCACACAACCCATCCACTCACCGGTCACATT
>NW_024537273.1:0-6020 GCF_016097555.1 Gigantopelta aegis | reverse complement strand
TCTGCTGTTGACTTGATATTTTCATGGCAGACAGCATGAAGTGGCAACTGTTTGACTGAAGTGACAGGGGGGATAGCATGTAGTTTGTAAACATGTGTAAAACTTGTTGACATTGAAAAGACTTGTTTGTGGTAATTCCGGCCCATGCAAAAGTAGTGCTTTTGTGTAAAATGGGTGTACTCCGGCCTGGTTTTAGAGGGTGTGTCTGTTTTAAAACCAATATGCTGGGAGAAGAGCTGGACAACGGGGTTGTCCTTTTCAGGGTATTGTGTCCCCCATGCAGGCAAAGGTACATACAAAACTTCACGGGCATGCTGATATAATTAAAAAATGTTATAGCCCCTAAGGCTATATAGAAACATATAGCGAAATTAATTGTGGTCTGAGGCCTGATATAGTTCACACATTACACCGGTTAAATGCTTGATTCTGATGAAAGTATTATAACCAGAGAGGTGAAAATTTACACAGATGATTGTGCATACCCACAAGGAATATGAAAACTAATTTATTTATTTTCTAAATATTTTATTAAATTAAAAAAACAACATTTTTGAATTTATTAAAAATTAAAATTTAAAATTTTCAACTTTTAAATTTCAGTATCCTCCAAAATAGCATAAGATGACCTCTGATGTTACTACAGGTTGTTGCAATATTTTTTTTAACAGTTTTGAGCTAATAATTTGGTAAAAAAAAGAGCAAAAGTTGGATTTTGTTAGTCAATATTGAGATTTTAATTTTTTTACATATTGAATTTTAATGAGTTTCTCAATTATTGCAATTGGACAGAAGATCTAAATATAATGAATATATCACTACTAAATGTAATTAAACACTTTAAAATAAATAGTATACAGTTTTTAACAAGATTAAGTACTCTAATAATACATTTCACCTACATTTATGTAAATTACACACTTCAGTCATTTTCAAAAATGGTCTTTTATCCTTAGAAAAAATCTAATAGGCTAATATTTCTATGCTGTCTGAATGTATTTATTGTGTTCAGTAATCAGATGCTGGTATACTTGTCAAGTTTATTGCAGAAAAATGTGCCAAAAAGGTTAACATTTGGCTTGTAATACATATGGCAGAATAATCCATAATGCATATTCAGTGGTCATTACTACAAACATCCTTCCAATCAAGAAATACTACACTGAGGTATCCCAGACACTGGCACATGACTACACTTGTTAACAGTTTATCACTGGAAACTGAAAAATATATGGTGCAAGTACCTCTTGGTAGGATTTATATCAGCATTTTGTGACAAAATCTTCATTTTCAAAGTTGTCGTCAACAAAAAAAAATATTATGGTGTATACCTAAGTAATATCTGTAGGGCATATTCATATTAATATGCATTTATATGGACTGTTTTGCCTTTTACAAAGTGGCTACATGTCTAATACAGTAAATGAAGTAGATTAAGTAAATACAGCAGGTCAAAATTGAATATGAGGCCTATCATGTCTAATTTTCCCTGAAATTAGTGTGTAAACATTTGTTGCAAAATGGCCCCAATTTTTGTGACTTTCACCATCCCTCTGACACATTTCTAATAATGTATCATGAATTCAGTCACCATATCTTTACTAAGCCTCCACTTATCATATCTAAAATGCAAAATTTTACAGTTTTAGATTTTTTTTGGTTTCTCAAAAAATTTTAAATTAAGTTTTTATATTAATTAAAAATGAAGTAAAATCTAATGATTGATTTTTTTTCCTATAAATATTTCAAAATCTTTCCAAGACAACACTGTGCAGATAGAACATATGTAGAAAGAAAAAATAGCTGCTCATTGTATGAAGAAATTCCAAAATTTGATAAAGTTATTACATTTTGAAGTTGGGGTCCCTCAAGTTTCCATTGCTAAAATTGGCCATGGCAAGGCACTGTGGTAGGTGTTTTAACACAGCCTCTGTATACTCTCAGTTTAAAGGTGACATACCGATACTTACCGAGCATTGCTTTAATATGTATATCATTGGAATGCATTAGTGTGGGCCAGTTTTTAGGGGGAAAAAAAAAATGGACTGATAGGCCTCAGATTACAGTTATCTTCCCCATTTGGTTGTCCAAAAATCCGGAAGTTTCACCGCGCAAGTAGTCTGCTGTTTGACTGTGATTATTTCATGGCAGACAGCTATGAAGTGGCAACTGTTTGACTGAAGTGACAGGGGATAGCATGTAGTTTGTAAACATGTGTAACTTGTTGACATTTGAAGACTTGTTTGTGGTAATTCCGGCCCATGCAAAAGTAGTGCTTTTTGTGTAAAATGGGGTGTACTCCGGCCTGGTTTAGAGGGTGTGTCTGTTTAAACCAATATGCTGGGAGAAAGAGCTGGACAACAGGGGTTGTCCTTTTCAGGGTATGTGTCCCCCCATGCAGGCAAAGGTACATACAAAAATTAAACTTCACGGGCCTGCTGATATTAATAAAAAATGTTATAGCCACTAAGGCTATAATAGAAACATATAGCGAAATTTAATTGTGGTCTGAGGCCTGATATAGTTCACACATTACACCGGTTAAATGCTTGATTCTGATGAAAGTATTATAACCAGAGAGGTGAAATTACACAGACTGATTGTGCATACCACAAGGAATATATGAAAACTAATTTATTTATTTTCTAAATATTTTATTAAATTAAAAAAAAACATTTTTTTTGAATTTATTAAAAATTAAAATTAAAATTTTCAACTTTTAAATTTCAGTATCCTCCAAAATAGCATAAAGATGACCTCTGATGTTTACTACAGGTTGTTGCAATATTTTTTAACAGTTTTGAGCTAATAATTTGGTAAAAAAAGAGCAAAAAGTTGGATTTTGTTAGTCAATATTGAGATTTTAAATTTTTTTTACATATTGAATTTTAATGAGTTTCTCAATTATTGCAATTGGACAGAAGATCTAAATATAATGAATATATCACTACTAAATGTAATTAAACACTTTAAATAAATAGTATACAGTTTTTAACAAGATTAAGTACTCTAATAATACATTTCACCTACATTTATGTAAATTACACACTTCAGTCATTTTTCAAAAATGGTCTTTTATCCTTAGAAAATCTAATAGGCTAATATTCTATGCTGTCTGAATGTATTTATGTGTTCAGTAATCAGATGCTGGTATACTTGTCAAGTTTATTGCAGAAAATGTGCCAAAAAGGTTAAACATTTGGCTTGTAATACAATATGGCAGAATAATCCATAATGCATATTCAGTGGTCATTACTACAAACATCCTTCCAATCAAGAAAATACTACACTGAGGTATCCCAGACACTGGCACATGACTACACTTGTTAACAGTTATCACTGGAAACTGAAAAAATATGGTGCAAGTACCTCTTGGTAGGATTTATATCAGCATTTTGTGACAAAATCTTCATTTTCAAAGTTGTCGTCAACAAAAAAAAATTATGGTGTATACCTAAGTAATATCTGTAGGGCATATTCATATTAATATGCATTTATATGGACTGTTTTTGCCTTTTACAAAGTTGGCTACATGTCTAATACAGTAAATGAAGTAGATTAAGTAAATACAGCAGGTCAAAATTGAATATGAGGCCTATCATGTCTAATTTTCCCTGAAATTAGTGTGTAAACATTTGTTGCAAATGGCCCCAATTTTGTGACTTTCACCATCCCTCTGACACATTTCTAATAATGTATCATGAATTCAGTCACCATATCTTTACTAAGCTCCACTTATCATATCTAAAATGCAAAATTTTACAGTTTTAGATTTTTTTGTTTCTCAAAAATTTAAATTTAAGTTTAATATTTAATTAAAAATGAAGTAAAATCTAATGATTGATTTTTTTTTTCCTATAAATATTTCAAAATCTTTCCAAGACAAACACTGTGCAGATAGAAACATATGTAGAAGAAAAAATAGCTGCTCATTGTATGAAGAAATTCCAAAATTTGATAAAGTTATTACATTTTGAAGTTGGTGTCCCTCAAGTTTCCATTGCTAAAATTGGCCATGGCAAGGCACTGTGGTAGGTGTTTTAACACAGCCTCTGTATACTCTCAGTTTAAAGGTGACATACCGATACTTACCGAGCATTGCTTTAATATGTATATCATTGGAATGCATTAGTGTGGGCCAGTTTTTAGGGGAAAAAAAAAAATGGACTGATAGGCCTCAGATTACAGTTATCTTCCCATTTGGTTGTCCAAAATCCGGAAGTTTCACCGCGCAAGTAGTCTGCTGTTTGACTGTGATTATTTCATGGCAGACAGCTATGAAGTGGCAACTGTTTGACTGAAGTGACAGGGGATAGCATGTAGTTTGTAAACATGTGTAACTTGTTGACATTGAAGACTTGTTTGTGGTAATTCCGGCCCATGCAAAAGTAGTGCTTTTTGTGTAAAATGGGTGTACTCCGGCCTGGTTTAGAGGGTTGTGTGTCTGTTTAAAACAATATGCTGGGAGAAAGAGCTGGACAACAGGGGGTTGTCCTTTTCAGGGTATGTGTCCCCCATGCAGGCAAAGGTACATACAAAACTTCACGGGCCTGCTGATATTAATAAAAATGTTATAGCCACTAAGGCTATATAGAAACATATAGCGAAATTAATTGTGGTCTGAGGCCTGATATAGTTCACACATTACACCGGTTTAAATGCTTGATTCTGATGAAAGTATTATAACCAGAGAGGTGAAATTACACAGACTGATTGTGCATACCACAAGGAATATGAAAACTAATTTATTTATTTTCTAAATATTTTATTAAATTAAAAAAACATTTTTTTTTTGAATTTATTAAAAATTAAAATTAAAATTTTCAACTTTTAAATTTCAGTATCCTCCAAAATAGCATAAGATGACCTCTGATGTTACTACAGGTTGTTGCAATATTTTTTAAACAGTTTTGAGCTAATAATTTGGTAAAAAAGAGCAAAAGTTGGATTTTGTTAGTCAATATTGAGATTTTAATTTTTTTTACATATTGAATTTTAATGAGTTTCTCAATTATTGCAATTGGACAGAAGATCTAAATATAATGAAATATATCAACTACTAAATGTAATTAAACACTTTAAATAAATAGTATACAGTTTTTAACAAGATTAAGTACTCTAATAATACATTTCACCTACATTTATGTAAATTACACACTTCAGTCATTTTTCAAAAATGGTCTTTTATCCTTAGAAAAATCTAATAGGCTAATATTCTATGCTGTCTGAATGTATTTATTGTGTTCAGTAATCAGATGCTGGTATACTTGTCAAGTTATTGCAGAAAATGTGCCAAAAAGGTTAACATTTGGCTTGTAATACATATGGCAGAATAATCCATAATGCATATTCAGTGGTCAATTACTACAAACATCCTTCCAATCAAGAAATACTACACTGAGGTATCCCAGACACTGGCACATGACTACACTTGTTAACAGTTATCACTGGAAACTGAAAAAATATGGTGCAAGTACCTCTTGGTAGGATTTATATCAGCATTTTGTGACAAAATCTTCATTTTCAAAGTTGTCGTCAACAAAAAAAATATTATGGTGTATACCTAAGTAATATCTGTAGGGCATATTCATTTAATATGCATTTATATGGACTGTTTTGCCTTTTACAAAGTGGCTACATGTCTAATACAGTAAATGAAGTAGATTAAGTAAATACAGCAGGTCAAAATTGAATATGAGGCCTATCATGTCTAATTTTCCCTGAAATTAGTGTGTAAACATTTGTTGCAAATGGCCCCAATTTTGTGACTTTCACCATCCCTCTGACACATTTCTAATAATGTATCATGAATTCAGTCACCATATCTTTACTAAGCCTCCACTTATCATATCTAAAATGCAAAATTTTACAGTTTTAGATTTTTTTGTTTCTCAAAAATTTAAATTTAAGTTTAATATTTAATTAAAAATGAAGTAAAATCTAATGATTGATTTTTTTTCCTATAAATATTTCAAAATCTTTCCAAGACAACACTGTGCAGATAGAACATATGTAGAGAG
>NW_024537272.1:0-5858 GCF_016097555.1 Gigantopelta aegis | reverse complement strand
ACTGATAGATATCTTTCAATTATAATTCAATTCTTCACCAAAACAATTAAAACCAAACTATGCAAAGGGGTAACTTACCATTAAAATGCTTCCTTGTGCCAGCTAACACCTTCAACTGTCCACCAGCCGCTGATAACTATCTTCTATTCTTGATTCCACACGTCAACTAAAACAAAAGTAGCAAAACATCAGTCCACATAACATGAATTTTCCAAGCAAAACAACCCATTTATGAAACAATACTAATCAACAATACCTAAGACAAATGTTCAGCCAAACACCAATGTGTAAGTGTAACTACTGCCCGACATCGAACCATTGAAATTTTCTATGTGACGGACAGCGGGTTTACCTCTGAAAACACAGTGGTCAGAATGGACCATATGTTTGACGTCCGGCGGAAGAGCCGATGAAAGATACCAAAAAAACAACTCAATGTGCTCTAGGTTGGCGTTGTTAAATAAAACAAACTTTTTGTTCTTATCTTTTTTTCTCATCAACCTTTGCCTCAACACAAACATGAGGACCTGGTTTTCTTTTAAGTTTATTCAACCATGGCAAATTTAGACGTCATAACAGATATTTTGCTAAAAACATTCCTTGTTGAGTATATATACGTTTGCAGTAAAACACACAATTATAAAACGAACTAACAAGGATGTTGAAAAAACGATTACTTAGACATTTCATTGCATGCAACTTCATTTGACATCAGTCATCTTGCTAATAACAGAGATGTATGTCTGTTAGCTGTGTCTTCAGCTGTTATCAATCCACTGATAGATATCTTTCAATTATAATTCAATTCTTCACCAAAACAATTATAAACCAAACTATCCAAAATCAAGAAGGGAGGTAACTTACCATTAAAATGCTTCACTTGTGACAGCTACACCTTCAACTGTCACCAGCCCGATGATAAATATCTTCAATCTCTTGATTCCACACGTCAACTAAAACAAAAAGGTAGAAAACATCAGTCAACAATAACAATGAAATTTTCAAGCAAAACACACAATTATAAAACAAACTATCAAACAATAACTAAGAAATTTTCAAGCAAAACACACATTATAAAGCAAACTATCAAACAATAACAATGAAATGTTTCAAGCAAAACACACAAATTATAAAACAAACTATCAAGAATGCTGTAAAACGACGGACGGGCTGACGGACGGATGGACGGAGGGATAGGGGAGGGAGGGAGGGAGTAACGGAGGGAGGGAGGGACAAGTATTTATCTTTTCCGGCGGAACAATTCGAACTGAATGCATGAGGAAAAAATGGCTGTCAAAGGACAAACTTTATTCAATATCACTTAGCTTCATCTGTTGCAAGGATGTTGATGAAATCTTCCAACTCTCGTAACCATGCTTCAGCTGTCACCAGCCCGATGATAAGTATCTTCCATCTCTTGATTCCACACGTCAACTAAAAGACAACAATTTTGTAGAAAACATTCCTCACACAATAATAATATACTCAACAACGAAAGTTTAGCTAATGTTAAAAGAAATGGCATACCATTTATAAATGAACCTATTTTTATGAATTAATATTCACATCTGAGATGTTTACCATTTACAAACAACATAAACTCATCAACCTTTGCGGCTGGTAGGTACTGGGTTCGGATGCCAGTCGAGGCATGGGATTTTTAATCCAGATACCGACTCCAAACCCTGAGTGAGTGCCCCGCAAGGCTCAGTGGGTAGTTGTAAACCACTTGCACCGACCAGCGATCCATGACTGGTTCAACAAAGGCCATGGTTTGTGCTATCCTGCCTGTGGGAAGCGCAAATAAAAGATCCCTTGCTGCCTGTCGTAAAACAGTAGCCTATGTGGCGACAGCGGGTTTCCTCTGAAAAACAGTGTCAGAATGACCATATGTTTTTGACGTCCAAGAGCCGATGATAAGATAAAAAAAAACAATCAATGTGCTCTAGGTGGCGTTGTTAAATAAAACAAACTTTTTTTCTTTCTTTTTTTTTCATCAACCCTTTGCCTCAACACAACATGAGGACCTGGTTTTCTTTTAAGTTTATTCAACCATGGCAAATTTAGACGTCATAACAGATATTTGCTAAACATTCCTTGTTGAGTATATATACGTTTGCAGTAAAACACACAATTATAAAACGAACTAACAAGGATGTTGAAAAAAACTATTATTTAGACATTTCATTGCATGCAACTTCATTTGACATCAGTCATCTTGCTAATAACAGAGATGTATGTCTGTTAGCTGTGTCTTCAGCTGTTATCAATCCACTGATAGATATCTTTCAATTATAATTCAATTCTTCACCAAAACAATTATAAACCAAACTATCCAAAATCAAGAAGGGAGGTAACTTACCATTAAAAATGCTTCAACTTGTGACAGCTACACCATTCAACTGTCACCAGCCCGATGATAAATATCTTCCATCTCTTGATTCCACACGTCAACTAAAACAAAAAGGTAGAAAACGTCAATGAATTTTCAAGCAAAATTAATTCCAGATACCGACTCCAAACCCTGAGTGAGTGCCCCACAAGGCTCAGTGGGGTAGTTGTAAACCACTTGCACCGACCAGCGATCCATGACTGGTTCAACAAAGGCCATGGTTTGTGCTATCCTGCCTGTGGGAAGCGCAAATAAAACATCCCTTGCTGCCTGTCGTAAAACAGTAGCCTATGTGACGACAGCGGGTTTCCTCTGAAAAACAGTGTCAGAATGACCATATGTTTGACGTCCAAGAGCCGATGATAAGATAAAAAAAAAACAATCAATGTGCTCTAGGTGGCGTTGTTAAATAAAACAAACTTTTGTTCTTTCTTTTTTTTCATCAACCTTTGCCTCAACACAACATGAGGACCTGGTTTTCTTTTAAGTTTATTCAACCATGGCAAATTTAGACGTCATAACAGATATTTGCTAAACATTCCTTGTTGAGTATATATACGTTTGCAGTAAAACACACAATTATAAAACGAACTAACAAGGATGTTGAAAAAAACGATTACTTAGACATTTCATTGCATGCAACTTCATTTGACATCAGTCATCTTGCTAATAACAGAGATGTATGTCTGTTAGCTGTGTCTTCACTGTTATCAATCCACTGATAGATATCTTTCAATTATAATTCAATTCTTCACCAAAACAATTATAAACCAAACTATCCAAAATCAAGAAGGGAGGTAACTTACCATTAAAATGCTTCACTTGTGACAGCTACACCTTCAACTGTCACCAGCCCGATGATAAATATCTTCCATCTCTTGATTCCACACGTCAACTAAAACAAAAAGGTAGAAAACATCAGTCAACAATAACAATGAAATTTTCAAGCAAAACACACAATTATAAAACAAACTATCAAACAATAACTAAGAAATTTTCAAGCAAAACACACAAATTATAAAGCAAACTATCAAACAAAAAACAATGAAATGGTTCAAGCAAAACACACAATTATAAAACAAACTATCAAGAATGCTGTAAAACGATCGGACGGGCTGACGGACGGATGGACGGAGGGAGGAGGGGGAGGGAGGGAGGGAGTAACAGAGGGAGGGAGGAGAGGGACAAGTATTTATCTTTTCCGGTGGAACAATTCGAACTGAATGCATGAGGAAAAAATGGCTGTCAAAGGACAAACTTTATTCAATATCACTTAGCTTCATCTGTTGCAAGGATGTTGATGAAAATCTTCCAACTCTCGTAACCATGCTTCAGCTGTCACCAGCCCGATGATAAGTATCTTCCATCTCTTGATTCCACACGTCAACTAAAAGACAACAATTTTGTAGAAAACATTCCTCAACAATAATAATATACTCAACACAACGAAAGTTTAGCTAATGTTAAAAGAAATGGCATACCATTTATAAATGAACCTATTTTTATGAATTAATATTCACATCTGAGATGTTTACCATTTACAAACAACATAAACTCATCAACCTTTGCGGCTGGTAGGTACTGGGTTCGGATGCCAGTCGAGGCATGGGATTTTTAATCCAGATACCGACTCCAAACCCTGAGTGAGTGCCCCGCAAGGCTCAGTGGGTAGTTGTAAACCACTTGCACCGACCAGCGATCCATGACTGGTTCAACAAAGGCCATGGTTTGTGCTATCCTGCCTGTGGGAAGCGCAAATAAAACATCCCTTGCTGCCTGTCGTAAAACAGTAGCCTATGTGGCGACAGCGGGTTTCCTCTGAAAAACAGTGTCAGAATGACCATATGTTTGACGTCCAAGAGCCGATGATAAGATAAAAAAAAACAATCAATGTGCTCTAGGTGGCGTTGTTAAATAAAACAAACTTTTGTTCTTTCTTTTTTTTTCATCAACCTTTGCCTCAACACACAACATGAGGACCTGGTTTTCTTTTAAGTTTATTCAACCATGGCAAATTTAGACGTCATAACAGATATTTGCTAAACATTCCTTGTTGAGTATATATACGTTTGCAGTAAAACACACAATTATAAAACGAACTAACAAGGATGTTGAAAAAACGATTACTTAGACATTTCATTGCATGCAACTTCATTTGACATCAGTCATCTTGCTAATAACAGAGATGTATGTCTGTTAGCTGTGTCTTCAGCTGTTATCAATCCACTGATAGATATCTTTCAATTATAATTCAATTCTTCACCAAAACAATTATAAACCAAACTATCCAAAATCAAGAAGGGAGGTAACTTACCATTAAAATGCTTCACTTGTGACAGCTACACCTTCAACTGTCACCAGCCCGATGATAAATATCTTCCATCTCTTGATTCCACACGTCAACTAAAACAAAAAGGTAGAAAAACATCAGTCAACAATAACAATGAAATTTTCAAGCAAAACACACAATTATAAAACAAACTATCAAACAATAACTAAGAAATTTTCAAGCAAAACACACAATTATAAAGCAAACTATCAAACAATAACAATGAAATGTTCAAGCAAAACACACAATTATAAAACAAACTATCACGAATGCTGTAAAACGACGGACGGGCTGACGGACGGATGGACGGGGGGAGGGAGGGAGGGAGGGGAGGGAGGGAGGGAGGGACAAGTATTTATCTTTTCGGCGGAACAATTCGAACTGAATGCATGAGGAAAAAATGGCTGTCAAAGGACAAACTTTATTCAATATCACTTAGCTTCATCTGTTGCAAGGATGTTGATGAAATCTTCCAACTCTCGTAACCATGCTTCAGCTGTCACCAGCCCGATGATAAGTATCTTCCATCTCTTGATTCCACACGTCAACTAAAAGACAACAATTTTGTAGAAAACATTCCTCAACAATAATAATATACTCAACAACGAAAGTTTAGCTAATGTCAAAAGGAAAGTACATACCATTTATAAATGAACCTATTTTTTATGAATTAGTATTCACATCTGAGATGTTAACCATTTAACCAAACAACATAAACTCATCAACCTTTGCGGCTGGTAGGTACTGGGTTCGGATGCCAGTCGAGGCATGGGATTTTTTAATCCAGATACCGAATCCAAACCCTGAGTGAGTGCCCCAACAAGGCTCAGTGGGTAGTTGTAAACCACTTGCACCGACCAGCGATCCATGACTGGTTCAACAAAGGCCATGGTTTGTGCTATCCTGCCTGTGGGAAGCGCAAATAAAATATCCCTTGCTGCCTGTCGTAAAACAGTAGCCTATGTGAACGACAGCGGTTTTCCTCTGAAAAACAGTGTCAGAACGGACCATATGTTTGACGTCCACGAGCCGATGATAAGATAAAAAAAAACCATCAATTTGCTCTAGGTGGCGTTGTTAAATAAAACAAACTTTTGTTCTTTCTTTTTTTTTCATCACCCTTTGGCCTCAACCAAC
>NW_024537271.1:0-6663 GCF_016097555.1 Gigantopelta aegis | reverse complement strand
GAACGAGAGACGATCGGGGCACCGCGGGGGCCGGGCGGTGGCGGGGCGAGGCGGTCTCCCGCCCGCCCGCCCGCACGCCCGCCCAGCGGTGCTTCGCGTGCGACAATGGGGAGGTCCCGGTAGCCACGCCGTCGTTCGTTCGCTGGTCGCGGTCCCCTAAGAGATCGGGGTGCGACCCGGTGACAAGACCGTGCAAGTGCGATTGGCGGGCCGGTACACGGGGCCCCGAGGGCCGACAGTGCCTTCTCGAACCGATCGAGGAGAAGAAAGTTACCTGCGATGTCCAGCGGTCGGGCAGGGGTAGCCGGGAACGGGTGCCGGGGCGCGTGTTCAACGACCCGACAACCCGCCCAGGCCACCGACGGCTGCAGTGCTGGCGCTGAGTTGCCAAATTGGGGGGGAAGGGAGGGAGCGAGCGGACGGGGACGTGCACGCCGAACACACGGCGTGGGTCCCACGGACGTTCGTCCGAGCTTCGACCGACTAGCTCGCTCCACATAGTATGGCAGTAGTAACCGACCGTTGCCAGACACCTCGATTTCAAAGGTCGTCATTTCGACCGGTTTTTGGGGTTGTGCCGCCGACGAACGGAGCGGGGAGGTAGGCGCCCGAAATTTTGCAGGCACGCTGTGCTCGGGTTGCGCGTCCGGTCGCTGCCCTGCTTGGCTGCGTCCCTGTCGTAGACGTTGCCGGGACGGCGTGACCGTTCTCGGCGTTCCTCCTCCAGTGTAGAAAGGAGCCACGAAAACGAGTGCGAACGGGCGGACACGCCAGGTCGGGCAGCCGGCCAGCCACCCCACCCCTCGAAAACAACACCCCCCCCCCCCCCACACACACACCCACCCACACCAACACCACCACCCACCCACCCCCACAGGCCAAGCCACCCCACCCCCCACCCCACGGCAAACAGGGCCCCACGCGCACGGCAAAAAGGACTTGATAAAATTAATAGTTTTAAAGTCTTTGTAAAGTTTTCTAATAAGATACTTGCTTAAATTTATTGTTGATGAAAAAAGCCTTACAAATGAACCAGTAGACAAGTGTGATGTGGATATGGTGTTATTTAAAATTGTTTAAAGAAATAATTTCCTTTAACAAAGTGTAGGCCAATTATTTCTTTTAAACCGTTTTAAATAAAAAATATAGGCATACTTGTTTTTTATTTTATTATGTGGTGTGTGTGTGTGTGTGTGTGTGTGTGTGTGTGTGTGTGTGTGTGTGGGTGTGTGTGTGTGCGTGGCGGAGTGCGCTCGTTTGTAATGCTTTACTTGAAATATGGACCAGACGCTTTAAAAATACATGGACTAAAGATAGTTATTCACGTAAAAAGAGAGATGAGAGAGTAAGAGGAGAGAGAGAACACAGAAGAGAGACGAGAGAGAGAGAGAGAGAGAGGAGCGAGATGAGAGAGAGAGAGAGAGGAGAGATCGAGAGAGAGGAAAGACTAGCGGAAGTTTTCTATAGTTTTGAACTCGGTACATCGTCAATTTTTATGGGTGGAAAGAAGTACATGTTATCTCCTCCATACTAGGAGCTATGTAGATAAGGCCTCCCGTTGCTACAAGCGGTAAGGGTAAGCCACGTTTTGGCAATTCTCTTGCTATTCACGCCCCTACGAGTTCGCTTTTGTTAATAATGTCCATTATGATAGACTTCTGCCTACCAGATGCGCGCGCATGCTGATACGTTGACGTCACTTCCCTAAACACATGGCGTATCCTATGGTGAATTCAAAATCCCACAGCTGAAAAAAAAAAAACAAAAAAAAAAAATCTATTTTGCCGATCCGAAAAGAGTATATAATTCCAATGGAATTTGGTATTTAACAAAAGCGATTTCAAAACCAAAATACAGTCAGTTCATGCCAACCATTAGCAGTAACGCGCATTCAACGGCATTGTAGTCGTATGACGGTACACAACACATAGTGTTTCTAAGTTTGCGCGCCACATGCGATGCAATCTCTAAACGAGTCGGGTTTTGAAACTAGGCATATCATGTACATGTCGGGACACAGGAACGAAGCATCATTCGAAGCCTACAACTGAGAATTTTCCACTTTCCAAAAACGAAACAATGAGCATGATGGCCTAGTCCAAATCTCACGAACACTTGTGTCGCACCCACTTCAAGTCACACATGCCAAAACCATCCCGTTGCCACTTGCACAATACAAGGCCAGTAAAACAGAAAGTCGCGACACACCTGTTTTCATCCATTTCCGGAAACATTGAAAGCCACTATTGGCTCCGTGTCAAATCTTTCAACACGCATGGAATTATCACCGCACTCAAAATTTTATTAACTGTAATTTCAACGTCGTAATTGGTAAATCTGGACAGTAGTAGTAGTAGTAGTAGTAGTAGTAGTAGTAGTAGTAGTAGTAGTATGTAGTAGTAGTAGTAGTAGTAGTAGTAGTAGTAGTAGTAGTATAGTAGTAGTAGTAGTAGTAGTAATAGTAGTAGTAATAATAATAATAATAATAATAATAATAAAAAAAATGGCGCCCATCCACAGTTCGTAGTTAAATATTCCTACACCAACCGCTTCACATATAAATTATAGCATACAAAATAGGGTCGCTTCAGACATTTTTATACAGGTTAAAAGTTATTAAATTTACTTTACGTTATATATGTTTCTAGTGAATTCAAAATGTTTTCAGTTGGTATTGACATTTAATGCAAAAAATTAATATGAATTGTATTAATGATCGTAACATTGTCATTCTCTCATTCGGCTATTGACGGGGGAAAAAGAAAAGAAAAAAACAAAAAAAAACAGCAACCACCATAGGGATTCCCGCTAATGTTGAGTATGAATTTCGTGTTAAGAAAATAGCAAATAGTTGGAAAATAGAGTTCACTTTTTAGTTTAAAGAGCTTTACATTAATGACATGGTTATGGTGTTTATTTATTTATTTATTATTTATTTATTTATTTATTTATTTATTTTTTACACTTTACTTTTTACACTTTACTTTTTACACTTTACTTTTTTACTTTTTACTTTAACTTTAACTTTAAACTTTAACTTTAACTTTAACTTTTTTTACACTTTACTTTTTACTTTACTTTAACTTTAACGTTAACTTTAACGTTAACGTTAACGTTAACGTTAACTTTAACGTTAAATTAACTTTAACTTTAACTTTAACTTTACTTCTTTTTTTTTAGGTGTCCCATCCGGCTCGTCGCTGCCAAAAACGAATAGCACGACCGCCTGCGAACGAACGAAACCCTGAGACTGTGGGGATGGTGCCCATCACTGTAGCGGACACATCTCCTTGTCAAAGGCTAAGGTGTCGGGAGATCGCAGTGAGGACGACACCCCGATCGAGAACTCGGTCGTCTGCCAATGATTTGACATGCGTACACGTCCTCAGGCTTCCTGAAGATGTGTTTCTTTCTGTGTTTTTCCACTCTTGCTTTTACACTTTACTCCACTTTTACAACTCTTACAGCTCTTATTATACTCTTATTATACTGTTACAACTCTTAGTATACTCTTATTATTATGCTCTTATGATCTTATACTATCGGTGTGTCCCATCCCGGCTCGTCGCTGCCAAAAACAAAACAAACTAACGGAAGATAAAAAAAAACAAAAAAAAACAAACAAAAAGACCTCGAAGAGCACGACCGGCCTGCGAACGAACGAAACCCTGAGAATGTGGGGATGTGCCCATCTGTAGCGGACACATGAAAAAAGAAACACATTCCTTGTAAAACAAAGGCTAAGTGTCGGGATGCGGTCGCAGTGAGGACGACACCCCGATCGAGAACTCGGTCGTCTGCCACTGATTTGACATGCGTACACGTCCTCAGGCTACCTGAAGATGTGTTTCTTTCTGTGTTTTTCCACTCTTGCTTTTACACTTTACTCCACTTCCCCCACAACTCTTACAGCTCTTATGTATACTCGTTATTCGTACTGTTACAACATCTTAGATAGTACTCTTATTATAGCAATGTGTTGCGAGAACAACTCTTATTGCTCTTTGTGGTCTTGTGCTCTTTGTGGTCTTGTGCTCTTTGTGGTCTTGTGCTCTTTGTGCTCTTTGTGGTCTTGTACTCTTGTACTCTCGGGTGTGTCCCATCCCGGCTGCGTCGCGTGCCAAAAAAAAAACAAAAAAAAACAAAAAAAACAAACAACAACAACAAAAAACTAGAAACACGACCGCCTGCGAAGCGAAGACCGGCCCAGCGCGACACCGTGGGGATGTTCCCCGTCTGTAGCGGACAAATCTCCCTCCTGGTCAAGAGGCTAAGTCTCAATAGATCGCAGTGAGGTGGCTGCTCTGTACTAAGTACGACACCCCGACCGAGAACTAAGTCGTCTGTCGAATGATTTAACGCCTACCACTTCGCATGGGATGGGATATCGGACGGACCCCACGCCCGGCACTGGCTCTGACGAGCGGCGGGGTGACAACGGTCCCCTTGCCTGTGGCTCGGACCCCCGTGGCCCGGCCGGCCGCCCAGCCCGAGGGCGACGGACCTGCGAAGGCGCAACGCATATCTGTATGTCCGGTCCCGAGGCACGGGGCGCGGAACGATACTCGTTTACAGTTTTCGGTGCGGGATTCTGAACAAAAAAACTTCGGAGGGCGTTCAGCCTCATATGCCCTCCCTATGAATAAAACAAACAGTCGCACACATTGGCTTATCATCAACCAATCACATAAACCAAAATGTCTGAACCTGCGGGGGTTCCTCGTCTGCCTGAAGCAGGATTAACCGTGGCAACGCCTTGTCATCGGATGATGGGTAAACGCAGCGCCTTTCCGTCTCGTTGTGCGACAGCCGGTCCTAAACCAACGCTCCGGGTTCCCTATTAGTGGTGTAACAATCCAAACGTCTTGGTTGAATGTCTGCTGTCACAATGGAGAGGAAGAAGCCGACATCGAGGGATCAAAAAATGGCAACGTCGCGATGGGAACTCTTGGCTGCCACAAAGGCCAGTTATAACTCCTGTGATAGGTAACTTTTCTGACCCACCTCTTGCTTAAAACCATTAAGTAACGTCACACGGATCTAGGTAGGCCACGCTTTCACGGTCTGTAGGTCAAGTACGGGGGGGGGGGGGGGGGGGGGGAAAATCAAGAATCCAGTGGATCGTGTGTTTGCCGCTTAAAGGTGTGTGCCTCGTAACAAGCGAGGGTTTGGGACCGGTCGGCCCTAAAGTGCGCTGTGAGTGCTGCACGGTGTTGAGGGACACCAAAATACGTGGTCGAAGCGTTTGACAGAGGTACCGGCGCCCACATTCAAACCATCGGTCCCCTGACCGGTTAACACTGTCTTCGGTGGGCGGATGCGGGACCGCCCGTGCGACCGTACGGGTCCGGAGGGCTTAACTCCAGAAGCAAGGTGCTTGCGCCCCGATCTCTACCGCTCGAACCGAAATAGTAAAGAAACGATAAAAGTAGAAATTGTATTTCATTGCGCCAAAGCGAAGCATCCCACCTATGTTGAACCCCTCTCATGTTCCTCTCACAGAGTTCCGGACTCAAGTCAAGCGCAACATGGTCTTCTTTTCCGCCACCCGCATGCTGCCAATCCCCTGTTCCCCTTGGCCTGGGGTGGTTTTCGCTGCATTGGTAGATAGGGACCGGTGTGGGAATCTCTGAATCCATTCATGCGCGTCACTACTGATTAGATGACTAGTACAATTATGGTGCTACACTTACGAGAGCATAGTTTACTCACCGCCGTTTATTACCCCGCGGCTTTTTTGAATTTCTTCACTTTGACATTCCCAGAAGCACGTGTGCATACATCACATTGCGTCACCACCGGGGGGTGACGGCCATCTGCAATCTTTTGCCTATTTCATTAGATACCGTTCGAGAATTAAATTCCTGGTCCGTACCATTTATTCTGAGTTGGCGGTTGAATGCCCGCCTACACTGACGACGCACGGGGCGCCGCCGCATAGCTGAGGCAGGTCCACGGGAAGGTTAAGCAACGTCCTAGCTCGATATCCCCGACACGCCACCCCCCGAGTGGCCGCTTGCGCCCAGACCGCCCCGACGGAACGTAGAACGTGCTTCAGCACCGGCCCCCGGCCTGAAATCCCCGACCAGAAAGTGATCAAACCGGTAACCCGGACAGCGCGAACTCCGCCGAACGCCGTACACGGTCCCAGGAACACCCGGGCGAGAGAGAACCAAGAGCGGAGAGGGACGACGCGACCAGGGAGAGCGGCAGGCCTCGCCCAGCCCGTGCCCTTCCCAGT
The DNA here is from genome assembly GCF_016097555.1 of Gigantopelta aegis. NCBI lineage: Eukaryota > Metazoa > Mollusca > Gastropoda > Neomphalida > Peltospiridae > Gigantopelta > Gigantopelta aegis. The sequence goes on along the minus strand of NW_024537271.1, from coordinate 422 downwards.
CCCGCTTCGTACTCCAGCCCGACTGGCCCAGCCCTCAGAGCCAATCCTTGTCCCGAAGTTACGGATCCAATTTGCCGACTTCCCTTACCTACATTGTTTGCATCGACTAGAGGGCTGTTAACCTTGGAGACCTGCTGCGGATATGGGTACGGCCTGGCACGAGAATCACGAGTCTCCGTCGGATTTTCAAGGGCCGGCGAGGAGGGACGCACCGGACACCGCAAGAGCCGCGGTGCTTTACGGGAACCCCCTTTTCCCTATCTCCGGGCAAAAGCCGATTCCAGGGATTGGGTCCCTTACAAAGAAAAAAGAGACCTCTTCCCGGGGGCCCCACGCTCCGACGTCTCCGACTTCGTTTGCGTTACCGCACGCGAACCCTTGCGGGCCAATCTCCGTGTCCAGGTTCGGGAATATTGACCCGA
>NW_024537270.1:0-8470 GCF_016097555.1 Gigantopelta aegis | reverse complement strand
ATTAACAGAATCCAATGGATGCCAAACATCATAATAATATCTTGTAGATAATATTATTTTATTGAACAGCATACCAGTGGTTTGCTGACCATGCAGCAATGCTATCTTTTAGATAACATTATGCTTGAAAGCAACATAATGATATATATGTTAGATAATATTATTCTTGAAAACAACATACCTGTAGATGTTTGCCAAGCAACATAATAATATCTTTTAGATAATATTATCCTTTGTTTTCAAAAATCTTATCAAAATGTTGTACTCAGATTTACAGGGCTTGTTGGCTTGTAAACAAATGACCATTGACAGCAAAGGTATATTGACCAGATAATTAATAGACCTGAATATCAAATGGGTTTATGACATGGATATTATTGGTAAGCTGTAGAATTAATACACTTGATTAACTCCTGATCAACATAACTGTAAATGTTTGCCTTAATTAAAAGTCAAGCAGGATAGGCCTATAGTCCTTCGCAACAGGGAACATCATTTTCTTAATATGGTATGTACTACAACTGATTTATTTCTGAGCTGATTGTTTTTTAAACTGCACAAAAAAATAGTGAGTTTTTTGTTCTTTGCAAAACACTTTTACTTTATTTCTTACATCAAATCAAAGTGAAATTGTTTCCCCAAAAAATAAATGTTCATGGAGTCTGACAAGGCCAATTGATACTACGTTGTAGATGTACATGTAGCTCTTTCACTCGATATGTGATATGGGTCATGGGATTGAACGCCCTCGAGGAACCCACTGCAGCAGACCAGAGCAGCAACTGGTTTATCAAGGGTTGTGTGCACTGCCCTCATTTGCGAAGTACCAGAAAAAACATTCATAATTGGATAGAGTAGTTTCTCAAATTTGGCAGCATATAAACCACAGACCAAGTCTAGAAGTACGTGACTATGATTTAGTTTTTTCTTAATGATGTACATAGAGAATACTACATGAGTGGCTGATGGATACCATTTATCATGATGGGGCAGGACGTAGCCCAGTGGGAAAGCACTCGCTCAATGCGTGGTCAGTCTAGGATCGATCCCTGTCGGTGGACCCATTGGGCTATTTCTCATTCCAGCAAGTGCACCTCAGCTAGCATATCAAAGGCTGTGGTATGTACTACACTGTCTGTGGGATGGTGCATATAAAAGCTCCCTTGCTGCTAATCGAAAAAAGTAGCCCATGAAGTGGCGACAGCGGCTTTCCTCTCTCAATATTTGTGTGGCGCCACATAACCGTAAATAAAATGTGTTGAGTGTGTCGTTAAATAAACATTTTCTTCCTTCCATTTATCTTGCTGCGTTGTTCAAGCAAATGCATGTCAGGGCTCACCCTGTACAGTGCAAAATTAGCAATTACTAACTTTTATACAAGGTGGCTACAACATTTACTCTTCTTTGGCTAATAAAATATTCCTTAAATTAACCACATTTTAATAATTTTCAAGGACATTCTCTAAACATCAGAAAATTGGCTAAACCAAAATGTATTCCAGTGTGAGCCCAGGCTGGTATGTAATGACTGAAAGAGAATTGCATATTATGTTTCTAAACAACGAGTTGTAAGATAAATGGTATTTAACAGACACGTGTACAAATGTAGTGTTCTATTTCTCACACACACACCCTCAAAAACCATGTTAAAATTTTTTAAACTTCTTTTAATTCTATCAAAAAACATATTTATGGCATTTGAGCAGCAGTTAACTTATGCGTCACAAAGTAATGAAATTCATGTTAACTTACATATTGCAGAACAATCGATTTCGGTTGTACTTATTTTATTGGATAGAATGGCTTTGTGGATTTGCTGATTTAATAAGATTTGCCTACAATGTGATAAAACAGCTATCTAGACGTGCTGAACATGACATTAGAATTTTGATATTTCTGACTCAGTTATGCAAAGATTATGCATGGGATTGATCAACTTGTAGTTATTTATTACAAATAAATGTAAAATAGCGAAATATGACACTTTGTAACTTCGATATAGCACCTTTACTATAATATTATTATAGTGTATCAGAATTACCATTGTTGATGCAATAATTTACTGTGTGATACATTTCGATAAACATTCCTTAGTCCGTAATTATTTTAACTCGATGTTATTTAAACCCAATACTTGATTAAGAAAGTAGCAAGGTATTCCAAACTTTTAGCATGTATTTAGGTTGTCGTTTGATGATACGAAAAGCCATCCTGTGGATGTGTGTTAAGATAATATGTTTTGCTTTTGGTTAGTTTACAGTGCCTGTCCATATGACCGTGACACATTTGTGGTTGGGTTTATATGTTTCTTGTTATTTCTGGTATATTATTATATTATTAGTGATTTTCTTGTTATATTATAGTAGATATATATCTGTGTGAAGTTTTATTAAAAATGGTTTTCAGTACAGTTGCATTCTATCGGTTTTATAAAATCCAGGAGAGCGTGAAATTGCACCCCTATAAACAAGATCAAGTGTCTCTAATGACATTGATATTTATCATCCATTAAAAGCTTTTGTTGGAGATATCGCTGGCACTATAATTTGCGATATCTCCTGCGATATTCTCCTAGGATATATCGCTTCTTTTTGTTACGTCACTGTGTATGTTTCAGCGCTAAACCTATCAGTGATGTCACGCCACTGTCGTTCTGTTAGTTAACGAGTCTTACCGCTGCCAAATATAGTGACATTCAACCCACATTACTGACATTGTTTACAATTGTCGCAAATGAAAATAATGATAATAGATGGGAAAAAAAAAAAGAATACCCTCCTTGTGTCTTGTGATATTATAATTTATAAGCACTCATTGATAAAAGTATAAAAATCCTTGGCAAGCCTCGGTTTTAAATACTTTTATCAACTCGTGCTGATAAATTACGATATCACAAGACACTCGGGGAGTATCCTCTATATAATCTACATATTATGTAATAATTATAATTAATGTCTTTTGTTTCCAAAACGTACATACTGAACTCTCATTGAAAACACACCAGGCAGTGTTTCTGCCAGAACATTTTTTTTTTGGTTTGGCACTGTAGAATTGAATGCAACCAGTCAACAGAGCGTATGAGGACCTCCCCCAGCAAGAAAATGGCTTAAGTTTAAGGTTAGGGTTAAGAAAATCATACAGCAATAATAAAAGTAATTAATTTTACAGGGCTTATAGAATTTTTTTTAAAAAAACTGGCCATGGGAAACAGATTTAAAAATGGCTACCATGATTAAAAATTCACTAGTCCTACATTACTTTAAGTTAATACAATTTTATTTGTAATAGTAATAATTGGATATGTCACCTAAAGAGGGAGATACTGATTTGTAAACACTAGCATTGGGTCGTAGGGGTAAGTAGGCCTAAACCAAAAATATATTTTCAAGGGTTAGACTTTACTTGTGTGTTTGATGCAAACAAATTCACTAGCCGTCAGGCATGACAATAGTAGGTACATACTAGTCCAACATAGAATATATAGCCATGGGAGTAGGTTTACCATAATCTAGAAGGAATTTTGTCAAACGGTTAAGTAAAAAAAAAAAAAAAAAAATCTGCAACAAACATTTGGGTATGGTGCCATGCTCATAAAACGTTTTTACTCTCTGGCAGAAACCCTGCCAGTCCGATTTGTGGTTGTAAAAAGATATGAGTTGAAATATTTAAAACATCTAACTGATTTTGTATAACTTAGACTATTGTGTAGGCAAAACCAAAGATTTTCTTCATTTATTAGAGTGCATAGTGTGTTTGTACAACCTTACCATCAAATTAATTACAACTGAAATGTGGGTGGGTACGTGCATTTTTTTCATTCAATGTAGCAATAAATATATTTGCCCACAATTTGAAGGAATTTACTGACTCCATGTAAATGATGGTGGTTGATCCCCAGATTAAATGCTTTAAAAAGAATTAGAGTCCAGAGTCCTTCTCTAGTTGACGTCACATTTGTGACAGTTTTTATAGTGTTGCCATGACTTGTCACGTCCTTTACTATGTTAGACTTTTGTGTCTATATGCTCTCAACTGTTTATAAGCACCTATTTTTGATGAAATTTTTGAAGGTGCATTCTATTATCATGACATTAACATTCCTAAAAAAATGAGAAAGCCTTCAGATGTTTTTCATGAATATACATATCATAATTTTAAAAACGATGAAATGGATTTTGATTATGAATGTAAACGTTTTGTTAAGAATATGGTCATTCCTTGACAGTTGATGTGAGATGTTTTCTTGGAAGATGCCTTTGATCCTTTACAATACAAATATAAAATGTATAGAGTTAACATATACTGTTGGTGATCTGTTTTTCTGAAGTAAACTGACAAACATTGATACTGTCAGCTATCAAAAGTTGATGGGAAATATAGTGGTTTAGAGGGATCGATTCCTGTACTGATATAGGCTGCTTTTGAGGGTTATTTTACAGAGAGTTCAGTTTTCAGTGGTTTCATTGCTAGTGCATAATGGTGGAGTTATCAAAGACAGTTATCATCTTACCCTGTCTCTGGGACGGGCATTTAAAAGAGTTGGTTGAGTGCTCAACTGAGGTGCTTGCGTCGCAGGTGGAACGACTTAGCGGATTTCCTTCAACTGATTGGGGTTTTTTTAACATTCCAATATCACTGCACCACAAATGGATAATGTCTGTGGTATGTGCTTTTCTGTCTGTGCTTATAAAACAGTCCCTCTTAATTAAGGTTTCCTATAGCAGGTTGATAGACTGTTGACCCTGAATATAACAGGATTGACCAGAAACACAGACATAAAATTGATCATTTAAGCAAAATGTTGCGGAGTTTGACAAATCTGCTAGCCTGACGCTTGAGGCTACAACTGTTTCAAGTCGGGCAAGCCATAACACCGAGTTTGTCATGACGCAGCATCTTGTTATAAGAAAACAAATGTCGTCTGTTGTAATTTAACTTTTAAAAAACACTGAAAGATCTTGGGATATTTCAGGGACTTAATTAGTGGATTGGTTTTCTGACATATCTCATCAAACGAAGTCCATACCAATGTTCACTAAAGCTTACTCCAAATATAAATAAATATAAATTGTTAGACTTGTCAGACGCCCCCCCCCCCCCCCCCCCCCCATCTATATGCACAAAAAGGTCTTGCCTCAGAACTACTGGTATGTAATGATAGAAGAAAAGATGTTTTGATGGGATTTCTGTCAGACAAACCTTGACATGATAAACTTGTTATATTATTTCATTTTTGGAGCACTACAATATTATGTTACAATGTGACACTTTTATTATACGCGGGACGGGACATAGCTTAGTGGTACAGCGCTCGCCTGATGCACGATCTATTCCCTTCGGTCGGCCCATTGGGCTATTTGTCGTTCCAGCCAGTGCTCCACAACTGGTGTAACAAAGGCCGTGGTATAGTACTGTCCTGTCTGTGGGATGGTGCATATAAAAGATCCCTTGCTGCTAATCGAAAAGAGTAGCCCATGAAGTGGAGACAGCGGGTTTCCTCTCTCAATATCTGTGTGGTCCTTAACCATATGTCCAGCGCCATATAACCGTGAATAAAATGTGTTGAGTGCGTAGTTAAATAAAACATTTCCTTCCTTCCTTCCTTTTATTATACAGTTAAGCAATCTTTAACTGATCAAACATTTGTTATTTGTTTCTTGAAGCCATGTTTTGTTGATTTTGCTATAAATTTCCATCCACACATCAAGTGTCACATATATTCACATCATGTTCAGTCTAATTACAAACTACAGTGCAATGAGTGTTCACTTATGTTGACACAATAATGTCTGTCTCTGGTTCAGTTTTGTGTGTGGTACTATACAACTGGTTTCTTCTTCTTTTTTGTTAACTTTGTTCTTAATTGCGTAATGTCTGCGGATAGTTTTCCATTTATTAAAGTGAGAAGTGAGATGTTATTTATCTGCCTGAGGCCTAATTCACAAAGGTCTCTTAGGCTCAGTTAGACAACAAAGCATCCTCTTTGTATGTCTTTTTAGCATTGCACTGCGAGATGGCAAAGTTGCGAGAGGTTAGTGAATTAGGCTCCAGAGGCGTAATAGCAGAACCGCAGGTCACGGGATCAAATCCTCTCAGTTAACCTTTTTGGATTATTTTTCATTATAGCCAGTGTTACACTCTTTTTTTTTCTTCTCTTTTTTTATCCCAGTGCCCCCTTTCCTTTCTATACTTTGCATTCCATCCCTCATTTCTTCCGATATGGCAACGCCTCCTACTTTAAACTTCTTCAACTCTTTCCGCTGTCCACCTCTCCCATGCGTGTGCGTTGTAACCTCACCGTGGTGCAGGGGTGTAACATTCTCTTTGAGAATGGCCAATACAGCACAAAATTGAAGTTTTGAGTAAAATTCAGTATCCGTAAAATTCTGTGATATTTGTGTTTTTGCACAGTTCTTTACACTGTTTTTGTTTAAGTCTTGAATTTTTATATTGATGTTGATCATCACTTTATTTATTTGCATTACCATAGTTTGACACCCAGTAGCCGATGTATTTTTCGTGCTGGGGTGTCGTTAAACATTCATTCATTCATACTGTCCACCTCCACATCCCAGTCCTTATCTTTCCAACCGCGACAGGTGCTTGTCTCTTGTGGCTATCTGTGCCACACACCTGTTCCCCATCAGCTTTTAGCTGTGGGCTTAGTCTGACCACTTCGGGGAGTGTTCAGTAGTTACTTCTGGCATTGTTAAGAGGCACTTATAACCACCTACTATGCACCCATACTACCGGCGGTCGTTAGTTAGTGCCGTTAGTTAGTGCCGTGGGGTAGACCAGCTGTATTAGCGGCAGAGGACGAGGATGCCAGGTGGGTGCAGGGATATACACAGAGACTGCACCCGTGGAGGAAGTTGAGACAGGTAGGCGATGGTGCGGACAGCTCAGAAGACAGAGTCAGAGGAAATTGACAGAAAGGGTCGAAAAAGATTGAAATCGTGGGAGAAATTGGAAAGTTTTTTATATTAAGATAATGAGAATGATAGGCAGAAGGTGATATATGAGAAAGATGAATGAATGTGTGAGCCAGCTTTGACGGGATTTGAACCACTGTCGTCAGCTTGATTGTCCAGCAGCTTATCCACTAGACCACGGAGCTCACTAATGTGTTACACTCTTTTGATGTACTGAAACATTTTACACTTTTGGAAATTTAAAAATATTAATTTGTTATATATATTTTTTATTATTACATAAATGTTTATATTTGTTTTATTCCCAGACACAATGTTGTAGTGTCATGATTGAGACACTTTAATTATGTTGCAACCTTACAGAAAGTTTACTGGTGAATATTATACATAACAATGTGAATAGTTGTTCAGCTGCAATAATATTAACACGAATAACAAAAGTTCTTTTTTTTAATGATTGAAGGCTTGTAGCTTGATTTGAAAAGTAAAATGAGAGATAAAGTTCCATAAGAAAAGGTTTAAAGTGTTAAAGTGTGGGTTTGTTTAAAACAACACACTAGAGTTACATAAGAAACATAAAATAAAATTTAATAGATAATCTGAACACGAAAAAAGAAGTCCATTTTAGACCTCTATTATATATTCATGTTGTGTTGCTGGTTTCCCAGGTACGACAATACATCTTTGAATTGACAGTTTTTTGCAAAATGTATATTTTTCCATCGATATCATTTTTATAGTATTGACAAGCGCATGCTGTATGTATGCTTTTTGGTGCATTGAAACTTTTTAAATATTTAAATATTTAATATATAATTAAATAATTAGATTTCATTTAAAAATCTCACCACATTGTTTGTTTTTTCTGCATTTGCTTAGTTATTAATATATTAAATGCCTGCTAAGCCATTGATAATGTCTCATCATTACAAATATTTGGCTATCTTTTATAATATTGATAAAATACAATTTTCTTTTAAAAGAGAATAGGTATTATTATATTTTTATATTTATATATTATATTCCAATTATATAATCTTATTTATAACTTTATATACATGTAAAGCTACAGAGGTTAACAATACAATAAAATTGTTAACTTTCATCTGTAGTTTAACTCTGTTTTACTGTATGGTTTTTTTGCCAATAACAAGTAAAAGTGTTATCTTACTTTGGTTTCAACTCTGGATACATAAGCAGACGAGACCGGAGCAAGGGGCCAACTGCCGCGACCGCCCCCCCCCCACCCCCCCCCCCCCCCCCCCCCCCCCCCCCCCAAAACCCCCCCCCCCCAGTTTCGAAAAACCTCAAATTTCGGGAAAAAAATATGACTATTAGGATTTTTTACTTTATTTTATCAAAATTCAAACCTTAAAATTGTTTTAATCCATGTAAAAAACCCCAAGGAGGCCCCCCCCTTATGGGTGATCAAAGCTTTTTTTCAATTCGGGCTTTTCTTAATTGGGGGCAAAAAGGCCCAGCCCCCCCTAGGCAAACACAAACCTTTTTTTTTTAATTTCCTTTTTAAAAACGGTACT
>NW_024537269.1:0-7716 GCF_016097555.1 Gigantopelta aegis | reverse complement strand
TTTCCTTGGCAATAAGATTATTTTGATCATAAACTCTTACAGTAAATGTTAGTGTGACTAATATTCCAGTGAGGTTGATCCCATTATGGTGAAGCATTATATAGGCAATAAGTCCAACTCACAAAGCAAGGATATACAAAGTGAGCAATAGTTTCAATTGACTACTGTATTTATAATTTTTTTATCTTTTGCTTTTAAAACAAACAAGAAAAATATAATGGCTACTTCCAAATCCAGTCATTCAAAGATCCAGAACAACCTTCAAAAGCCAAGGAACTTATTGAAGAACTTACTAAAGAAATTCCTGATGATTGCTATAGTGCTGTTAATGAAAAAAAAATTAGAGAAAACTGTATGATAGGCAAGATACAAAACTTGGAGAGATAATGCAGCTAGTTGATGGACAAGTCATTTATGATTGGGAGTATATTATTTATACAGTCAAGTAAAATGTCTTTTAAAACACTATATGTTGGGGTTTTCTTCTTTAACTGCTGATAACACGAGTTGTAGTATTGGTTATAATTTCTAGCCTGGTTACATTGACCATGATAACGTTCCTGGGACTACATTCTCAAACCCAGAGTAATTACTGAAGACCAAGTAGTCATATGGCTACTAATTTATTGTCACTTATTGGTAGTATTCGTTATATATACAGTTGTCATGAGCTGTCATGCTTATTCGAATAGGAGTGTATCAAATTTTAGAAAGTAGTTACTATATTTATGTAACCCTTTTTACGATGAAGGATTGTGTCTCATGCTATTATACAATCTGGAATATCTCAATGTAAAATATGGAATGATTCACCTAGAAATGAACAAAGAGATGAACACCCACATACAAACAAGGAGCACAGTTGCGTCGCGTAGGAACAATTTTCCCTACGGTATTTTGAATTTTAAAGTTTTTAAATTATTCTATTTATTTAGCAAATTTAAAATAACAACAAGCCTCATGTTAAAGTTAAAATGGGCTGTTAAAACACAAAAGATTTCTTTGATAGAGAAAGAGATATGAACCACAAGATAAAGAGTTCCGTGAGACCGAAAGAACCTTATCAGTACACAGAGCAATTCTGTATGTCCATTAGCAAAGTTATCTGGCTACAAAACAAGGAAGAATTGATGACAGGGCTCCCGACCTACATTTATCTTGTGATGAGTCAACCATTATATTAGATTAATATATTATATATACTGTCATATGTAGCAAGGGGGATGTATAGTGTCAGCCGCAGAATAATCGAGTTATCTCCAGCTCGGTTTTAGTGATTTCCAGATAGTATAAATCGGAAAGCTGTACAAACTGTCATACGCCCCCCCCCCCCCCACAAATATTGAAGAACATTAGTATAAGTAAGAACAATTTCTTGATTACCATTACTATGTTAATATAAATCTAGTTTGTTCATGCTGAGTATGATTGCTATTTCAGTAAGGGAACTCCATCAGTAAAGACTGACTCCCTCCTATATCACTAAATATCCTTGTAATACTGGGCTAATTAAATAATACAGGTCTGGAAATAAGGAAAAGTTGTATGATTTTGAAGAAGGCGTACAAAAGAAGACAGAATTACAAAGTATAACATGTATGCCGGCTTCTCGAACAATGACTACAAGTTGTTCCATGCTCAATAATGTTTGTACCTAAAAAGTCATTCTCAATTAGGATACAATGTTTCCCTTTATTTTAATATGTTCATCAGTGTTACTGAAGTCGACTGAAAATTACCAGGTATTATACTGGTAATGATCACTAAAAGATGTTCTGTGTGCTACGGATCAGGAGAGATGTTAATGTGCAAAGATGGAATAAAAATAGTTCGTATACCACCATTGGCTATATCAAAAGATTCACAGGATATATTCTAGCCCTTTCATCATGTCCAATATTCTCTACTAAATTGTCAACCAATAAGCTTCTTTTTTTCAGAATAAAGACCTCACGCAAATTTGATAAGCAATTTAAGGTTCAATCTTGAACATTATGCTGAGGTTTTCCTGAGGTTGACAGTGATAGATTGGGGCTTATATATCTCCATAACATCCGAATTGTCACTTTCCTTATCATTTTAAAATTTGGGATGACAGCCAAGATACCCCTCCTTTCGAGTTCAATTCTAAATGTGGTATTATTCATATTGATGATCCCGTCTATCTTTCTATTGTAGGAACGAAGCCAAAAGGGCTGAGTGTAGTAACACACTTCAAATATATTTGGATGCGTCTATCAGTAGGGAAATCAGAAAGAATAACATTGGAGCTCCATGGCGTAGTGACAAAGTGACTTTCAAACCTTTTAAAACAGTAAGATTAGGTTGCTGGGGCACTATAAGACATTCATGAGTCTGTTTATAGGATGTAACCCCACAGCTAAAGGTGATTACAGTGACTGGGACAGAGTACATTAGGCCCCAAGAATTTCAATTGTTTTGGAAGAATCAACCAACTCTATCCAAGTACTAATATGACAGGCACTAACAGACAGGAAATGTCTCCTTCAGTTACACATGTGAGGTGTAGTAATTTGCAAAGATTTTATTTACTGCACCTATGACTAGCTCTCATTGTTTGTTAAGATCAACCACAAAGTGAGTGATAAGGAGCTACACTGATTCTTCTTTACAACATCTTCAATTACATGTGGACTTAGACATTACAAAAGAGATTCAATGGATGTGAACAATTAGAATGAATGAGAGGAGGTTTTGGTATTACAATCTTTTAAATTCCAATTCCAACAATTTATGACAGGTACATATATATGGAAATTTTTGTAATCACAATTGAAGATACTACTAATACATAGCTATTGTTATTAATGTGATAGTTATTGCTTCCCAATAGAATATGAAAGTTTGATAACACTGAAACTTATGGAATGCCTGGAAATTTCAAAAGCGGAATCATTTATAGTTACAAAGGTAAACAAAATCCCTAATATATATATAATAATGATCCAGTGATTTTCTTAAGGTTCCTGACAGTGCAATCCATAGGATAATATGTTAAATGTACCAGACAATGAAATTAGCTACTACAGAACTGGCAACTGATAGAATCAAAGTGCTGTTGAGAAATGCTACGGAAAATGGATAGGAATTTAAAATATGTCACCACAAAATTGTAAAACCATTCTGGTAACTTTTATCGATAGTGGTGAGAGCAAGGATCTGTTAGCAGAAATAGCCTCAAAAACTTATACAGAGACATAGACTACAATTAAAATGTTGCTGTTTATTTTTATTAAGTAAACATTAAGTGTAGTTTGTTGTTTAGAATGTTCATTATGTCTGTTGTCATCCAATTATAGAACATCTATAAAGTAAGCAGCGAGGGCTATTATGGGATAGGGATATATTGACAGCTTGGGATTATATAATAGAATGTAGCCCAATAAATAGTCAAAAGTATTATAGTTTGACCTGGAATATGTGGCTATAATGATCCCTTGAAATATATTTAGGGACAGTAGGGGACATAGACAGGTGTAAAAAGCTAGGTTGACCTTGAATGGTAAGCCTGCATTATCCTAGGATGTTCCAGGATGCCATCTAAACCGAAGTTAATATACTGATATGAGTTATGTAACCACAATATATATATACTCTATCAAAAAATTCATGTGCCAAATTAATGGTGATATAAATAAATGTCAAACAAGGAAAAACATTATCGTCTAGTTTTTTCTATAGTATAATAGATAGAGTCAGAATTGATAAGAAGGCAAAGTTGATTAGGTGATGTGTGACTAAACTATAGTGAACTATATTATTTTGGTTAAAAATTTCTAAAAGAGAAGAAACAGACCATTATTGGTAAAGATATAAAATGTTACACTACAAGTAATTGGACCAGGTAAATGTAATTATTATGTAGTATTTATTTTTAAAGCAAATCATGTTTCAAGTCAGATATTGCTGATATGACATTAAAAATGATCATTCCAATGGATATAAAGTTAAAAGGAATGAGAGTAGAGGATTTTATCTTTTAAATTCTTTGTCATAAACCAACAATTGCACAGAGACAAGTCTAATTTTATTGTTTGCTTTTTGTTTTTCTTAAGTACTAGATGAATGTGTAATTTGTTGTTTAGAATATCTGAGTGTGTTTTGTAACGCCATATATAATATTTTTAGTTTGCAATATTCAGACTAGGACACATAATGATTCTTTAGTGTATCATTAAAGGAGTGAGTATTGCTTGTGGTAGCTACTCTGCTGGAGTAAAAGCACAGTGAATGTATCTTAGGATATCCTGACGTAAGGGATACATAAGAATTGGACTCAGATACACATATAGATTTAGTCCAAAAGTCAAAAGATATTCTAGTTGACCTGGGATATGAATATTATACAATTCTCTTGAATACATGTAGGACACAAGGAGGCCATAGGCCAGAATGTCTAGAAAGACGTAGGCTGATCCATGCAGAACATCTGGTTTAGTAAATGTCCTAAGATGTCTAGGGATGTCATCACCTATGATGCATCGTAATTTATTTGTATAATGTATTATGTAAACACAATGTACTATATACTCAATCCAAGATATTTCATGTGCTGAATAATGTTGATATAAATAATTCAAAACAAGACAACTTCATATCCATAGTGTAATAGTGGAGTCAGAATGATAACAAAGCAAGATTAGACCATAAACATATATTGAACTATACTACTTGGCTATAATTTCAAAAGAAAGGCAAAGATCATAAGGACATAAAAAGAATGTTATGCTACATGTATTTTACTGGTATTTATTATGTAAAGATTACTTTTAAATTACTATGATAAAATAATAAGCATAAGGTTTTAAACATTAGAATTCAAACTGATAGTTGGTGACAGTTAATGCACTCTTACCATTAGTGTATACAATAAAGTTATTACTTTATTGTAAGTGATTTGAGTTAGAGATATTCTATATAGTATATGCTATAGACAGCAGTATAGAGATGATCTAAGTAGACAGTAGTATAGAGATATATAGTAGAAAGCCCGTAAGTATAGAGATATAGTTTACTATAATTAAATCTAAATAGTATTTATACGCAGTAAGGGACTACATTAGAGTTTGAATTTCAATTCAAAACATTCACTCTATTAAGCAAATATAAGAATAGAAATCCAATCCCACTGACAGTTGCTGAAGTAAGTGCACTCTATTATTAGTTTACATTAGTGTATTAGTAATACATGTTTTGTATGATGTGTGGTGTATAGTACAGTTAGAAGAGCTATACCACAACCTACCAAGGATGGGTTATTGTATTCATTATTTAGGAGTATAGAGTTACATTCATAGTCTAACATACTACTAAAATAGTTATAATTGATGACAAGGCAGAAGTTGATGGTGTTATCAAAAAGTACAGTGAACTGTATTATTCTGGACTATTATCTCAAAAGAAAGGCAAAGAAGTAAGTCTATAAAGAATGTTATCTTTTAATCATAAGCTTAGTTAAGTGTAATACAGTCAGGTAAGAGATGATATAATAAATACAAGTATTCAAAGTGAGCAATCCTGAGAAATGAGATAAGGAAATGAAGACTAGGATGACTATCTCTGTAGTTGAGCCCTATATTGAGATATAATAGAGGGTCAAACCTGATCAAGACTGGCTCTTACACCTATAAATGGATTAAATACATGTGTCTGCTAATATTTTAGTATTTAAAACTCTTACTTACTTAGCTATCAATAATCAAAAGAACTAGTGACTATTTCAAAGAGAACACTAACATCTTAAAAGGAATGTCTACTTTTATAAAGCCTTGCTTTGAATCAAATTCTGATGTAAACTAGGGATTTACCAGTTCACAAACAGTAGTCACTATCTATTATCCCTCTACCTAAGATTTCTCAACAATTAGTCACTATGTATTGATGTTCTTATTTATTGATTAATCCAAGATTTGATAATTTTAAGGTACTTGTATTGTTGAACAGATTATGTCACAAGTTGATGGACAAGTCATTTATGACTGGGATGAATACTTTATGAATGTGCTTGTTTAGCTGCTCTTAGAAGGTAAAGATTCTAGCACTCCAGTAAGAAATTTCCATTATCATTATTACACAGTCCAAGTAAAATGTCGCTATAAGATTGGAGCTTGTATTGTAACTGCTGATAACACTATTGTAGGGATTGGTTACAATTCTTTGCCATTTACAAAAGATGGAAAGAATGATCAATCATTTCCCATGGAAAGGTTCTGAAGTTACCAAAAAACGAAATATGATTTAGACAAAAAAATATCCATATGGTAATTAATAAATATTTATGAATTTATTAATCATCACACTAACAGTTGTCCATGCAGCTGTAAAGCTATTGCGAACAGGACTATACCAAACTTAGAAGGATGCACTATCTACTTGACACATTGTCCTAGATGAGGACTGTGCTCATGCTATGATACAATCTGGGATATCTTATGTTAAATATGAAATGTTCACTAGAAAGTCTGGAAGAGATAAAGAATTAGACATAAAGCGAGGAGTAGACTTGCTTTGTTTAGGAAAAGTGGTCTCACAAGTATTTCAAGTTTTTGAAAAATTATTATTTTTTGACATTTAGCAAGTTTAATGCAACAAAGGAGCTGAAGTAACAGTAGAGAAAAAATTCTCAAGTAACAGAAGAAAAAACAAAGTTCATTGTCAAGAAGAATAAAAAGGCCAAAGATATATCAAGGAAAAAGTTTCAGTGGACAGAAGAGGACCTCGTCATTACATGGGATGAATTCTTTATGTCATTAGCAATACTATCTAGAAAAGAAACAAGGAAGATATGAGAGGGCATCCTGAGAATACAGTTAGTTATTTATTTGTGCTAATAAAACATTATGACATAATTATATAGCAAGGTGCTTGTATAGTATCAGAGGAAGAAAAACGAGTGGTCTGTGCAGTGGTTTTTAGTGGATTTCCAGATAATATGAATTAAAGAAACTGTTAAACAATCTGACAACAAACAAAACTTGGGAAATCCATATAGTAAGTGACTACAATTTCTTGAGTTATTGTACCTAATATATTTCAGTCTGTCATGCTGAATATGATGCTTTCTCAGTAAGCGAACTCCATCGTTAAAGGTTGTACTCTCTACGTCACTAAATATCCTTGTAATGACTTTGCTAATATTGATAGTACAGTCTGGAATCAAAAGAAGTGAATATCATAAATCAGGTGGAAACTACTAAAAGGCTAAAATGTATGAAGCTTCTCCAAAAATACTACGAGCAGCTTTACTTCAAACGGTATAACTATAGAAATCATCAATCTTCATTGTTCATGTACTGTAAATTTCATAGAAAAAAATAAAGAACAAAAGAAAGAATAAGACAATTTAAAGAAGTAAAAGAATTGGAATTAAAAATTTAAAGGAGATCAGAGAATGTATCCATTATGAGGACGTTTGTTGTGTTTTTTCTTGCGTGTTTTAGTTTGTATGTTTTACTACTACATGTATTTATAAGTATAATTTATTATGCAGTATTACTTTTTAAAGGAATTGATATTAAAAAATGACATGTTTATATATTTTCTGTTAAAATTGGACATTGCTGATAACAAAATGAATTTCCTAACATTAGATCTTTACAATAACAACAAAACTAGTACTTCATTGTATTGGAGATTGAGTAGAATTACCTTATATTAGTATATACTATTATTACAGCAGTATAGAAAAATTATGGG
>NW_024537268.1:0-6057 GCF_016097555.1 Gigantopelta aegis | reverse complement strand
TAAAAACTATCGCAGTGATATTTTGAGAAATACACTACCCCAGTTATGAACTATATATATATCACATGATAACAACCATCCCAATGATACTTTTTGAAATGTACTCATCCCGATGACCGCTCTATAGTCCGAAAGTTCTATGGTCCGATGGTTCAATGACCCGAAAGTTCAGTGGTCCGAAGATTCAATGACCCGAAGGTTCAGTAGTCAAAGAATGAATGAATGAATGAATGAATGTTTAACGACACCCCAGCACGAAAAATACATCGGCTATTGGGTGTCACACTATGGTAATTTTAACAAATAAGGTGATGATCGACATCAGTATATAAATTCAAGATTTAAAGCCGCACACCCTAGTTCCATCCAGCGAAAATAAATTATAATTTGGTTAATCTACAAACCTGTAACACACGTAGATCACGTTTTTATCAAATGGAGTGAAAAAGCAGGTTTTATATCGATAAATACCATGGGAATTCCCATGTCCCAATTGCTTGAAATAATTTTGAAAGTTTGTATTCTGATGTCACCGTTAGATGTCGCTCGAAGCACAACAATGCCTACGTCACGACAAATTTCACAGACTTGGGGTGCGTTCTTTTCACCTCACCTGGACATGTTCCAACTGTTCTGTCCTGGTTGTATCCCCTCTCCAGATATCGTAGGACTTAGCAAAATTATTGGTTTTAAGGGTTTGTAACGTTTTGTATTGAGATACTTACTTGTCTGAACTTTATTGTTACTGAAAATGTTCACGAACTGTGAAGAAAAATCTCACAAATGAACAACAACAAATCGGATGTTGATTGCGCGAATCGTGCACGAGAAAACAAACCGAACCAAAATGATAACGGTCACGTGATATACCAACGTCTGTGACATTGAAATGGAAATATCCCGTCTAAAAATAGATTAGACCTTGTCTGCTCAACGGTTTTTTCTCAAACGTGCGTCCGTTTTTCAGAAATACGAAAAATGCATTTTGTGGTATTACAAACACCAGGATTACCAGGATTACCAAAAAACACTTCAGGTGAATGGAAATGTATATTCTAAATAATAAACGGTAAGTAAAGTGCAATTTTATTTGTGAAAAAATGGGTTTAATAGCGAAAAACAACGCCGTAATGGTTAACAACTAGCCGTAACTAGGGTGTGTCCCTTTAAATAAAAACAGTGTAAAGAACTGTGCAAAAATACAAATATCACAGATAGATACGGACTTTTACTAAAAATTTCAATTTGTGCTGTATTGGCCGTTCTCAAAGAGAATGTTACACCCCTGCACCACGGTAAGGTTACAGCACGCGCAGGGACAGTAGTCAAAGATTCATTGATACGAAATACTGCACTCTGTGAACATAGGCTAATGCTTTACTACGTCTAATATGTGTATGTTAAAGGGACAGACCCTAGTTCCAACAAGTGAAAATTAACACTAAGTTTAGTTAAAGGGACAGACCCTAGTTCCAACAAGTGAAAATTAACACTAAGTTCAGTTAATCTACAAACCTGTAACACATTTGGATAAAGTTGCAATTGAGTAAAACATGGGTCTGTGACTTTGAAATAGTGAAATACTCTCTGAAACTCGACTCCATGACTGTTACTTCTCAGACGCAAGTGCGTTTTTAAACATATGAGAAATGCATTTTTTATATTAAAAACACCAGGATGACCAAAAACACTCGAATGTACGGAAATTGATAATCTAAACCATAAAACCTAAGTAAGGCATGATTTCAGTTATAAAAAAAACCGGCTATAATAGTCCGAAATATGCCTTAGTATAGTGTTTAACAAATAGGGTATGTCTGTGCCGCCATAGCTCGGCAAAGCACAAATGACAGCCTGTTGTCAGTTTGAGTTAACACGTGCGTTTGCCGATTTCAAATTGTAGGGTTCGTCTCAAAAAATTAAAAGAGAAATCTTGCGCTGTACGAAGAACGTTCGGTTGAGGATACGGTACTAGAGTCTTTCGTTAAAACCGGTTTGATCTTGACAACGTATTATCGACAATCGTACCTTCCTATTTCAGAATTAATATTTTATAAAGTGTTAGTAGAACTTTCAAAGTTTAGTTTGTATACTAGTAACACATTAATCATGTATATATTTTTAAAATAAAATATACTAAAGTAGACAATGAACGTTTTCACTTCTTAATTTTACGTGTTAAAATCGACAAATTCAAATAAATATTATTTCGTTTCGAAAGAGTAAAATTAGGGGGGGGGGGGTTAACGACATCAAAGATAAAGCATATTGATTTAATAATCATCCGACCCAATACAACTGTAAATAAAATGTGTTGAGTGCGTCGTTAAATAAAACATATCCTATCCTTCCTTCCATCTGCTGTTGGATGTCTAACATTTGGTAATTTTGACATATAATCTTAGAGAGGAATCGTGTGCATATGCAGGGGGAGGATATTGGAGGTCGAAACCCTTACTTACCCAAGCTTAAAAAAAATTGAAATGTATTTTTGAGGGGAGCATGGCCCCAAATAAACTTCGCTCAACACAGTCTATAACCCCAAGCCCGCTGAAATCCATGCATACGCGCCTTGGAAACCCGCTACATTTTTTTTTAGCAAGGGATCGTTTTTAGGTCTAAGTAATGAATTAAAATAACATATAGTCTTGAAAAATGTTACGTAAATCGAACACAGTACCCTCTTCCTCTACCCCTAGAGCGTTACGTAATTAGTAACACCCTCTTACATGTTACGTATGCCAACAGCAAATCCCCCACCCACCGACCCCTGGAAAGGCGTTGTACCATACCTCTATGGATATAAATATGTTTTGGAGATATGAGACGACCCCTCAATCAAGACAGTTAAATTTGTTCAAAAATTGCGAAATCTCACGTGATCTCTTGTTGGGGAATTCTATACTTGTAATAAGCCAATGAAAACCGAGATCGGTACGAGTCCGTCAAAAGTGTCCCACTTTCAAAATACTGGCTTTGTTTTTGACCTGGATAAGCCAGCGTAGTGAAACTAATGCGGAGTGCGGCGTCATATATGCACCAAACGTAATTGAATTTTCTATTCTATATGCTTAAATAATAAAAATATTCCGGATACTGCCGCTTTAAGCGGCCCTCACATATGGCCTCAGACTAGAGTTATCCACCCATTTGGTTGTCCAAAATACGGAAGTTAATGCGAGAAAATATAGTTTTCTTGTGATGTGATTAATGGCTGGGGAGCTGCTTAGTATACTGGATTGTTACACTGGGTTTGACAGGTGAGAGGATGCAGTTAGTGAATATGTGCACTTGGTTTACACTGGATACTGCATAATGTCCCCCAGAGCACATTGAAGTCATGCAAAATTTGTGTAAAATGCAGAGAAATGGGTGTGATTCGGTCCCTTAGCCCACGTGTGTTTGTTTACATTGATATAACGCGGAAAAGAGCTGGACAACAGATGTCGTCCTTTCGAGTGTTCAATGGGCCCAGGCAGGTAATGTTTCCCGTGAAATGCTAATGGCCTGGTGAAATTAATAAAAGTGCTACAGCCACTGGGGCTACATGAGAATACATAGTGAAATTAATTGTGGTCTGAGGCCTTGATATAGTAGGATGTTTGACACAGGGTGACACACTTTGATACCTAATTGTGAGGTAACAATGTCAGTTACAGCACTCAAAATGTACATGCTAATTGTCCAGATAGGTGGAAATCTGAAACAATCAGTTTGGGTGGTGAATATTTTATTTTGTTTAATTAAATTAATTTTATTATATTTATATTTTCAAAATTTGTAATTTCACAAATTATGACATAATCCAGCATGCATTGTACCCCTATCAGGTCATAGGTCATTCCTTTTCAATCAGGCTGTATCCCTACACCCTATAGAGCCTCACTTTGAAGGTTAAGGTCAAATAAGGCCAATCATGGAGGATTTCTCTTCAATGATGTTTGACACAGGGTGACACACTTTGATACCAAATTGTGAGGTAATTATGCCAGTTACAGCGCACTCAAATGTACAGTGATAATTGTGCAGATAGGTGGAATCTGAAAGTTATCAGTTTGGGTGATGAATATTTATTTCTTTAAATTAAATTAAATTTTATTATATTTATATTTTCAAAATTTGTAATTTCACAAATTATGACATAATTCAGCATGCATGTACCCCTATCAGGTCATAGGTCATTCTTTTCAATCAGAATGTATCCCTTGCACCCTGTGAGGGCCTCACTTTGAGTAATTGAGCTAATTGAACAAGTGAAAATGGAGGCTTTTTATAAAAAATACCAGAGGGGTAATTTTTTCAAAAATGTGATCCTGGGCCAAATGGTGAATGTATAATGTGTGGAATGGGCCTCCCAGACCAAATGGATATGGTGCTATTAGTTCAATCACCAATCACAGGCCAGTATCGTACAGTAAAATGCTCACAGATTAAGTTTCATGGTCTTTAATAAGGAGATGGACATAGAATGGCAGTGAACATCAGTCACCTGTGCCATAACCGTCTTTGTATGTTTAAAGATCACTTATCTGCTGAGCCACATGCAATTAACAGCTCGCGCATACAATGTGTGAAACCGGGATGTCTGTCAGGGACATGGACAATACCCTCCCGGCCTCTTGCATCTCAGAATGCATAACATATAAGAATGTAAAAACAATAACAAAGTTTAATTTAAAGAAATATTTTATGTCATAAAAATCACATATAAATATCACATATAAATATCACATGATACATTTATTCAAAAGCATACATTTATTCACATTACTATTTTTTATTGTTTAAAGTCAGTCTTCAATGTCTAGGGTTCATATCCACAGCAGAAATGCTATCATGCAAACTGATAGTTCCTATATTATAGGTATCACTTGAAGGTTTGTGACAAAAAAATTACTTTGAATAACTGTGGTCACAGGAGTTGTCTGTTCTTTGACTGTCATATCTAATAATCCTTTCTTGTAGTCAGCTTGTTGATCTCTGTGCAAATGTTTATATCGTAAGTGATCTCTAATTTTACTTCCTTGCTGGACTAAGTGCCTTTAATCACCTGTGGGTTGTTTTGATATCTTTTTTTGATAGTCCGACTCTTTGTCCATCTGACGCAGTGAAACGCCTCACCCGAGCTGACAGTTCGATGCCACAGTACTTGCACTTTCGTCTATCATGGATGTTCCCGGGCGTTGTTCAGCCTGTGGATGGTGGTATGCAGCTCTCCCAGTCATCGTTCGTGAATAGTTCACATTCTTAGGTAAGGAAACACTGAGAGAACGGTTCGCAGCCTCACATTTCTGTGTGTCTGTATACAGTTTCATTTGCTCTACAGCTGAAATACTTAGTTTAATCTTCAGAAGTTCCAGTACTAACATTTTGTCATTTTCATTCATATTCAGCTCTGTGATTCTGTGTTGTACCGAGGAAACATGGATCGGTGCCACCAGTTGTTCGTTATTCCTCCACTGCAGACGACCGAGTACCGCGAACACTTTGAACAGTCACCACCGTAGCACGAAAGTGTTGATTGCAGGACCTTTGGTAAGTTTCGTTTCAGTACACCGATATTACCAGTGTGTAGTTTCATCAGTTCTTTAAGAATTAAACTGCACCTTGCTTTCATATCCTGGCTGAATACCTTCTGTGCTTCACGCATTTTGTTCAAGGGTGTGTACCCAGTAACATGTCGGGACTGAAGTTAGCTTGTGTAACAATTACGAAACTGACTCTGACCTAAGTGGGTTGGATCGGCTAGCCGCTGCACTTTCCACATTGAGATGTAGAGTTTCAAAGCACTACCAACTCCAGCAGATGATCTGGAATCTCCATCTGTTGTGACCGTATTTTATGAGAATAACCTGTAGATGCCATAGTCTGTTCCGATATCTTTTACCATCTCGTATTCCGACAGCGGAGCAAATGGCGGCAAGTTTGCTGTGCAGTCAGGATGACCACCGGGACACGTCACATGAATCCCTTTGTTTCTTTTAACCAGGCTCCGGTCCACAAAGTTTATTCTGGAAGCAGGCATTACAATGAATTTTCTTTCAGTCATTGTTTCAC
>NW_024537267.1:0-5960 GCF_016097555.1 Gigantopelta aegis | reverse complement strand
AAAACCTGAGACATCTTCCAAATTCTCTGTGACCACTTCTGAAATATGACTATCCATTCCTCTTGCCATTCCACTGATGACTACTGTCTGATAAGGGTCTACATGCAATGGCTTCCTGTTTAAAGATTTAACTTTAAAAGTGTTACAACTAATGCTGTCAAAAGCCACTTGCCAAACTGTTGGAATGTCACACTCACGTGTTTCGCCTGCAGATAAATCTCTACACAAACGAATAATATTGGTTCCCACTATCACAGGACAAAATGTTGAAAATTCCGTATCAGGTACTACCAGACCTGTCAACCCTCCCGGATTCCGCGGGAGTCTCCCGGTATTTGATCAAATCTCCTTTCACCTGTGCGGGAGACAGTTTCTCCTTTTAAATGACATTTTTGTAAGTATAAAAAAAAATCGATCCTCTTTTGTCAAAATAACAGAAGGGAAGTAACTCTGCCTTTTTTTCTCATTCGGCAAATGTCGACTACTTTCGGCTTCTGAGAATGTAACAGGCCGAATTGTCCCGACTGTTTAACCTTTGCCGAAGTGAAAATTGTGGGATAGCCTATTTATATTGTTAAAAAAGCACATGGAGTTTATAAAATGACATGTAATTATAATGTTTGTTGTCATCGTAATGGCTACAATGCGTGTTGCCGCTAATTCAACAGGCTGTGTATTGACATTCAGTGTTGCCATATAAAAAAAAAAAAACTATCCAATTTAGTTCTAATAACACCTCTGAATTGTAAAATGTCTTCCCACTGGATTACATAATGCAACTATGACGAATCTGAACTGCCAGACTCCGAGTTGACAGCGATACACACGATGCATGTTAAAATCACATGTCACAGCAAGACAACGAAAAGACCAATTAGCTGTATAAACATACTTGTGTCAGTTAATTTTGTATGTTTGTGCAGTAAAATGTTGGTTATAAGGGTACACTTCAAGAAATTATTTTTGTACAATTAAAAAATGTTGTGTTTGACATTGACATAAAGTTACTCACGGAAATGGGTATAATTCCGGTATATTTTACACGATGTCCGTAATGAGGTTTTACTTATGATTAATGAAAATACAATGTTTATTGCATCATTATAATGATTTTAAATAAGTACCACGCCACCGTTCCTCATTATAGTAAAAACTGAATATTAATTTATAAGATTTATATAAATTTGTCTTTGGTACTTAGGTACACTAACCACAAATGATAATGTAACGCAACCTGTAAGGCTGTAAGTGTAATACCGTAAATGTACTAATTAAATTTTGTATTTCTTGTTCATGTTCTTAACATTTTTGGATAATTTTTTTTTTTTTTTTTTAAATATGTATTAAATCATAATAATATTTAAACTTTAAAAAAAAAAAAAAAAAAAAAAATTAATATTTTTTTTTTTTTTTTAATGCCAAGATCTAAGGTTAAGAAGTATATATGACATTATAAAGTATTCATATAACTTATTGTAATAATGTTTTTTTTTAAATCTTGCGATTTTGGGTTAAATTGTGTGAATTTAAAAATCTCCTGCTTTTTTGACAAAATCTCCTGCTTTTTCAACACACACCTCCTGCTTTCTCTTGTCTAAAGGTTGACAGGTCTGGGTACTACCAGTAGAGGAACATCAAACTCCATACCTGACAAAAATGGAATTGCAACCGAACACTCAATATATCCTAAGTATTTCAAACATGAGCCATCGGCTACAGAAACCTGAAGTCCTAATTTATCCAAGCTAAGTAAATCTGGCTTAAGCAAGTCTGGCAACTTGTTAAATCCTGTCTCTGAGATAGTTGTCACCATAGACCCACTATCAATCAATGCTCTAGTTTCCTGCCCATTAATTTGTATCAGTCCTTTATTGGAAGAACCAATTGATCTCGTAACAAAAGTTTGGCCTTGATCATCATGAGGAACCTGATGACTGTTGATCTCTGGTTGGCCACCATCAGAGATCACTGCCCATTTGGGTTCAAACTGACTTCACTGAAATTACTACCTCCACGGCCTCTACTCAGTTGACCAAATTTTCCTGTGCCGCGCTGATATCTATAGCCTCTACCACGATGATCGCACATTCCAGCATCCCGACCAAAATTTCCTCGACCTCTATTTCCGGAAAAATCTGAACATCTTTCCTCTACTTTCATGCTATCCAACTTTCTTAAAATAAGATTGAACTTATCATCTATTTTCTTGTCCAGTCTTCTTTCCAAACTATCCATCTTGCTATTAAGCTTCGTTTCTAAGACAAACACAGACACATCTACATAACCAGATGGCATCGCCTGTTGATGAGCCTTCTTGTTTGATGAGGAAATGTTATTTACACTGATGCTAAGTTCCTTTTCTACCTTTCTAATTTCCCTTAATAGTGCATCATATTCCCTGATGGTATCGTATGTATGTCTGGTTTGTGATTTCAGTTTTTCACAACTCAATGAAGTCCAAAACTTGTGCCGAAGCAGATCGTTCTTGGATTCCTTTTCTAAGTAGCCACCATTTATTGCAGACTGCAACATTGACTCTAGTCTACAGCCAAATACTGTCACAGTCTCTCCTACATTTTGAGATGAATTGAAAAAAACTCCTGCATTATCATTCCATTAGTGTCCACATTTCCAAAAAGAATGTCCAACTTATCTAAAATATCTGCAACTGATGCACGTTCACCAAGAGAATAAGCATGGATCTAGCAGTACCACGCAGTGACCGACAAACTGCTTGCAAAATAACATGAGGTGGTATTTCAGGATCTGCCAACATACACTGAACATCAAACCGCCATTCCATAAAACATGAGTCCCTCTTCTGAGGTGGATCATCTTCAGAAAACAGTAATTTTTGGAATATAGGATGATGAATGAACATGGTGACCCATCTGACTTTCCCTAAAAGATGTCTTTTGAAAGGCTTTCTGCTCAAATCCTTCCATACGGGGCATATCCAGGATAAATTCCTTCTTTGGAGTAGATGTAATTGTGCCTTTATACTCAATATTATATTTCCCACTGGCATTTAATGCATCTACCATGTCTGCCTCAGACATACGCCGTGCCATTCTAGATATGCGTACAACTGAATCAACAACAATCACTAAATACAATTTCTTTTTTTCTTTTTTTTAAATCCTCAAATCTCAATCCGATAATCACCAAAATATACCTTTAACATGGAAAGTATATATTCCGATATATTCAATGCCTAAATCATCTGTAAAAATCTAAAATACTTGAATCTCAACTAAAATGACAGTTTTAAGTTTTGGAAGAAAAGAAAACCTGTCGGTCTCCAACAACTTAATTGTAGACAAAGTATATACAACCCACATGTCTGTTGGTTAAAAACTATCTACACTATAATTGACCAAACTTAGGAATACTATCACCTGCTGTTATACAATTATACTAACTCTCACTTGCAGTTATATATTCCCCCCTGCTGAACAAAATAATTAAATATCAATCTTCACATGTTATGTTGAATCTCATACACAAGCTGAAATCAAAGTTAATTAGTCACAATTATAAGCTATGAACTGTAGGAACAGAAATTAATTAGATTTCAATCTGGACTACAATAAAAATAAATTATGTAAATATCATTCAGTACTGAAGTAAATTCTTCATCTCAATAAGTTGGGCTATATCTGAAGAACAAAACATTAAATACCTTACGGTTCAGACTTAATAATAAAAATAATAACACGTAATCACAACACGAATTCTATTTAATGTATTTGTATGCAAACCACCAATGAAATTCAATATCAGCTGATCTGTAAGTAACTCATCAACTGAAAACAAACTGTCATTTTAATCTGTCCAATGAGTATTTGTCTATATATTATAGTGCACTAGGTGTCCTTGTTAATTATAGAGTAGAAATAGGTGTTTAAGGAAGAAAGAAAGAAGAAGAAATTTTTTTTAATAAAAAAATATATTTGGAAATATTTAAAATTTCCAAAAAAAATAAATTAAAAACAAAATAACTATTTATTTTTCAAATTATGCACTATTGTTAAAAAAAAGAAAGAAAGAAAAGAAGAACTATTTAACAATTACCAGTCTATTGCTAATAGTTACGATTAGTTATCTAACAATCTGAATCAAATACTACACAATAATTCTATTTCCTAGCAAACACAGGGAAGTAACTCTGCCTTTTTTTCTCATTCGGCAAATGTCGACTACTTTCGGCTTCTGAGAATGTAACAGGCCGAATTGTCCCGACTGTTTAACCTTTGCCGAAGTGAAAATTGTGGGATAGCCTATTTATATTGTTAAAAAAGCACATGGAGTTTATAAAATGACATGTAATTATAATGTTTGTTGTCATCGTAATGGCTACAATGCGTGTTGCCGCTAATTCAACAGGCTGTGTATTGACATTCAGTGTTGCCATATAAAAAAAAAAAACTATCCAATTTAGTTCTAATAACACCTCTGAATTGTAAAATGTCTTCCCACTGGATTACATAATGCAACTATGACGAATCTGAACTGCCAGACTCCGAGTTGACAGCGATACACACGATGCATGTTAAAATCACATGTCACAGCAAGACAACGAAAAGACCAATTAGCTGTATAAACATACTTGTGTCAGTTAATTTTGTATGTTTGTGCAGTAAAATGTTGGTTATAAGGGTACACTTCAAGAAATTATTTTTGTACAATTAAAAAATGTTGTGTTTGACATTGACATAAAGTTACTCACGGAAATGGGTATAATTCCGGTATATTTTACACGATGTCCGTAATGAGGTTTTACTTATGATTAATGAAAATACAATGTTTATTGCATCATTATAATGATTTTAAATAAGTACCACGCCACCGTTCCTCATTATAGTAAAAACTGAATATTAATTTATAAGATTTATATAAATTTGTCTTTGGTACTTAGGTACACTAACCACAAATGATAATGTAACGCAACCTGTAAGGCTGTAAGTGTAATACCGTAAATGTACTAATTAAATTTTGTATTTCTTGTTCATGTTCTTAACATTTTTGGATAATTTTTTTTTTTTTTTTAAATATGTATTAAATCATAATAATATTTAAACTTTAAAAAAAAAAAAAAAAAAAAAAATTAATATTTTTTTTTTTTTTTTTTTAATGCCAAGATCTAAGGTTAAGAAGTATATATGACATTATAAAGTATTCATATAACTTATTGTAATAATGTTTTTTTTAAATCTTGCGATTTTGGGTTAAATTGTGTGAATTTAAAAATCTCCTGCTTTTGACAAAATCTCCTGCTTTTTCAACACACACCTCCTGCTTTCTCTGTCTAAAGGTTGACAGGTCTGGGTACTACCAGTAGAGGAACATCAAACTCCATACCTGACAAAAATGGAATTGCAACCGAACACTCAATATATCCTAAGTATTTCAAACATGAGCCATCGGCTACAGAAACCTGAAGTCCTAATTTATCCAAGCTAAGTAAATCTGGCTTAAGCAAGTCTGGCAACTTGTTAAATCCTGTCTCTGAGATAGTTGTCACCATAGACCCACTATCAATCAATGCTCTAGTTTCCTGCCCATTAATTTGTATCAGTCCTTTATTGGAAGAACCAATTGATCTCGTAACAAAAGTTTGGCCTTGATCATCATGAGGAACCTGATGACTGTTGATCTCTGGTTGGCCACCATCAGAGATCACTGCCCATTTGGGTTCAAACTGACTTCACTGAAATTACTACCTCCACGGCCTCTACTCAGTTGACCAAATTTTCCTGTGCCGCGCTGATATCTATAGCCTCTACCACGATGATCGCACATTCCAGCATCCCGACCAAAATTTCCTCGACCTCTATTTCCGGAAAAATCTGAACATCTTTCCTCTACTTTCATGCTATCCAACTTTCTTAAAATAAGATTGAACTTATCATCTATTTTCTTGTCCAGTCTTCTTTCCAAACTATCCATCTTGCTATTAA
>NW_024537266.1:0-6463 GCF_016097555.1 Gigantopelta aegis | reverse complement strand
AATACACTTTGGACAATAATAACAACCCAGAACTGATAACTTAATTAGTTAATCTCTAGGTGTCTAGTTACATAATATGCGAATCACTTCACCGTTACACCACACCCACACGTGTGATAATTGAGGAACGCTTCTTGGGGAACTTAATTAATAAAGGAATTACAGCTCTATTCCTAACGGGTTAATTTTTAATTAACCCTTAACTACTCTTTCAGTAACCTGTGATAATTTAGGAACGCTTCTTGGGGAACTTAATTAATAAAGGAATTACAGCTCTATTCCTAACGGGTTAATTTTAACAGGCTTCTATCACACATCTCCAGTGAACTGGGAATATACAATCGTCTAAAGTGGTACACTCACCGGTACAGGCTTCTATCACACATCTCCAGTGAACTGGGAATATACAATCGTCTACAGTGGTACACTCACCGGTACAGGCTTCTATCACACATCTCCAGTGAACTGGGAATATACAATCGTCTACAGTGGTACACTCACCGGTACAGCCTTTTATCACACATCTCCAGTGAACTGGGAATATACAATCGTCTACAGTGGTACACTAACCGGTACAGGCTTTTATCACACATCTCCAGTGAACTAGGAATATACAATCGTCTACAGTGGTACACTCACCGGTACAGCCTTTTATCACACATCTCCAGTGAACTGGGATTATACAATCGTCTACAGTGGTACACTCACCGGTACAGCCTTTTATCACACATCTCCAGTGAACTGGGAATATACAATCGTCTACAGTGGTACACGCACCGGTACAGGGTTTTATCACACATCTCCAGTGAACTAGGAATATACAATTGTCTACAGTGGTACACTCACCGGTACAGGCTTCTATCTCACATCTCCAGTGAACTGGGAATATACAATCTTCTACAGTGGTACACTCACCGGTACAGGCTTCTATCTCACATCTCCAGTGAACTGGGAATATGCAATCGTCTACAGTGGTACACACCCCAGTACAGGCTTCTATCTCACATCTCCAGTGAACTGGGAATATACAATCGTCTACAGTGGTACACACCCCAGTACAGGCTTCTATCTCACATCTCCAGTGAACTGGGAATATACAATCGTCTACAGTGGTACACTCACCGGTACAGGCTTTTATCACACATCTCTAGTGAACGCTTTTACCTCAGGTGCCATTCTATCTTTGTACTTACCTGATGCCGCATTAATAATATTTTGCAAGGATATTTATGCGCTCCGGTTCAGTAGAGTACCATATATACATTGTGCTAAATATTGCGTACAAAGATGTATTCCTTTAATACAACCCTAATGGAGTCGGCCATCTTTGTTACATAACACAGAAGTGGTTGTATACATACATATGCTTTGAGTTGCTCTTGAAATGTCTCCAAGATAGGGGGAATGGTGGACAAAAAAAGCTTCTGCAATTATTACTTTCACTTAAATATTTATTATATTAATAATAATATTAATAATAACAACAACAAAATAAATAATACTAGTAGTAGTAGTAGTAGTAATAATAATAATAATAATAATAATAATAATAACAACAATAATAATATTAATAAGAAGAAGAATAATAATAATAATAATAATAATAATAATAAAAGGTAAATGAACATTAATACAAAAGGGAATAATAATATATTATAGTAAGTTAGTTTAAAATTAAATCCGAAGGGTGGTGGATTTGTTCTTTATTGTTTGTTGTTTTTTTGGCGATTTGTTTTGTTGTTTTAGTCGCAGATAGATCGAGCAGCCAAAAAGAACGACATATCGGGCAGTATTTAAAGAGAACGTGATCACATCTAAAAGCCTTGGAGAAACCAGTTCAGCAGTGCTCGGGTATTATACAGAAAGATGTACAATAATCTGAAATGTTAATATGAAACCAGTTCAGCAGTGCTCGGGTATTACACAGAAAGATGTACAATAATCTGAAAGGTTAATCTGAAACCAGTACAGCAGTGCTCGGGTATTACACAGAAAGATGTACAATAATCTGAAAGGTTAATCTGAAACCAGTTCAGCAGTGCTCGGGTATTATACAGAAAGATGTACAATAATCTGAAAGGTTAATCTGAAACCAGTTCAGCAGTGCTCGGGTATTATACAGAAATATGTACAATAATCTGAAAGGTTAATCTGAAACCAGTTCAGCAGTGCTCGGGTATTATACAGAAAGATGTACACTAATCTGAAAGGTTAATCTGAAACCAGTTCTGCAGTGCTCGGGTATTATACAGAAAGATGTACAATAATCTGAAAGGTTAATCTGAAACCAGTTCAGCAGTGCTCGGGTATTATACAGAAAGATGTACAATAATCTGAAAGGTTAATCTGAAACCAGTGCAGCAGTGCTGGGGTATTATACAGAAAGATGTACAATAATCTGAAAGGTTAATCTGAAACCAGTTCAGCAGTGCTCGGGTATTATACAGAAAGATGTACACTAATCTGAAAGGTTAATCTGAAACCAGTTCTGCAGTGCTCGGGTATTATACAGAAAGATGTACAATAATCTGAAAGGTTAATCTGAAACCAGTTCAGCAGTGCTCGGGTATTATACAGAAAGATGTACAATAATCTGAAAGGTTAATCTGAAACCAGTGCAGCAGTGCTCGGGTATTATACAGAAAGATGTACAATAATCTGAAAGGTTAATCTGAAACCAGTTCAGCAGTGCTCGGGTATTATACAGAAAGATGTACACTAATCTGAAAGGTTAATCTGAAACCAGTTTAGCGGGTATTATACAGAAAGATGTACACTAATCTGAAAGGTTAATCTGAAACCAGTTCAGCAGTGCTCGGTTATTATACAGAAAGATGTACACTAATCTGAAAGGTTAGTCTGAAACCAGGTCAGCAGTGCTCGAGTATTATATAGAAAGATGTACAATAATCTGAAAGGTTAATCTGAAACCAGTGCAGCAGTGCTCGGTTAGTATACATAAAGATGTACAATAACCTAAAAGGTTAATCTGAAACCAGTGCAGCAGTGCTCGGGTATTATACAGAAAGAACCGGTCTCGGTGGCGTCGTGGTTAGGTCATCGGTCTACAGGCTGGTAGGTACTGGGTTCAGATCCCAGTGGAGGTATGGGATTTTTAATCCAGATTCCGACTCCAAACCCTGAGTGAGTACTCCGCAAGGCTCAGTGGGTAGTGTAAACAACTTACACCGACCAGTGATCCATAACTGGCCACGGTTTGTGCGGGTTTCCTCTAAGAAAACAGTGTGAAAATGACCATATGTTTGACGTCCAATAGCCGCTGATAAGATAAAATAGCAATGTGCTCTAGTGGCGTCGTTAAATAAAACAAACTTTACTTTATACAGAAAGATGTACAATAATCTGAAAGGTTAATCTGAAACCAGTCCAGCAGTGCTCGGGTATTATACAGAAAGATGTAGAATAATCTGAAAGGTTAATCTGAAACCATTGCAGTAGTGCTCGGGTATTATACAGAAAGATGTACAATAATCTGAAAGGTTAATCTGAAACCAGTTCAGCAGTGCTCGGGTATTATACAGAAAGATGTACAATAATCTGAAAGGTTAATCTGAAACCAGTTCAGCAGTGCTCGGGTATTATACAGAAAGATGTACAATTGTCTGAAAGGTTAATCTGAAACCAGTGCAGCAGTGCTCGTGTATTATACAGAAAGATGTACAATAATCTGAAAGGTTAATCTGAAACCACTGCAGCAGTGCTCGGGTATTATACAGAAAGATGTACAATAATCTGAAGGGTTAATCTGAAACCAGTGCAGCAGTGCTCGGGTATTATACAGAAGGATGTACAATAATCTGAATGGTTAATCTGAAACCAGTGCAGCAGTGCTGGGGTATTATACAGAAGGATGTACAATAATCTGAAGGGTTAATCTGAAACCAGTGCAGCAGTGCTGGGGTATTATACAGAAAGATGTACAATAATCTGAAAAATACTAACCAGTGGCTGAATGAATCATGGCAATAAGAACCAACAAGAAGCAGAACTTGTAGCGGTATCCCTGCGCCATGTCTGAGCGTCAACCCGAAACTACAACAAGGAGACTAAAGGGCGTAGCGATTTATTTTCGTTAACTTCCCGGTATACGGGTATCTGACGTCACTACTCGCTTGTGCATATTCCAATTGTATAGCTTCCTTTTATATAAAGTATATCTATTTAAACTTCTCGGTCGTTTTGACTTGTAGCGACTCAAGCGTAGGTTGTAATAAGAATGACATATATTCTATTTTAGATCGTGGGGACGTATTTCATCCAGGGTGAGCAATTTGTATTGTCGTTTGGTCGATCCTGGCGTCGGGCAGCTCAGAAGGGGTTTCTGAACAGAGGGCCACAGGAAAATTGCTCCCTGCGGCTTATCTGCTGCTGCGGGTTATACGATCTTTTTTCTTCTTTTTTTTACCCCTGGGCACACACCTCAGCTATTTGGGCTGTCTGTCCAGGACAGTGGGTTAGTTGTTAGTGGTTAGTGGTTAGTGAGAGAGAACAGGGTGTAGTGTTCTGAAACCTACCCAATGAGTCGTTAAAAGTCGTTCTGGGTAGGAGCCGGTGTAATAGCCCAAAATATACCCCCGCCAAATTATACCCGGGGTAAAAACTGGACTAGCCCAGAATATCCCTCTCTTTTATGAAAGCATTAGTTTCTTTTCTTTTAAAACGTTTATTATTATTATTTATTTATTTATTTTGTATACAGGTTAGTAATAAAAAAAATGAGGGTTAGGTTAGGGGTATAAAACAGGCTAGCCCACTTTAACCCCGGGTATGGTTTGGCGGGGAGGGGGGAGGTATATTTTGGGCTGTCACACCGGTACCAGGCTGCGAACCATGTACCTACCAGTCTCAGGCTGGATGGCTTTAACCACGACACCACCGAGGCCTCTTAAAGTGCAGTCACCGTGACTTTGTTATGCTCATAAACGACTCGGAACTCGGCCAACTTCCTGAATTTTCTTAACGTCGCCCCCTGGGTGAGAGGGGGAAGGGGGGAGGGGGGGAGAGACCACGTCTAGTCTCATTACTGAACAAGTAGAGCATGGCATACAGTGGTTTGACCGAAACATATCTTGTAACATACAATACACAAAAGGATTGGGCTAACGTTGGTTGTCCCCCTCACTTAATCAATGGAATATTCCAGCTGGTTCTGTAAACTCGGTGATGTCGTAGTTAAGCCATCGGACATAAGGCTGGTAGGTACTGGGTTCGCAGCCCGGTACCGGCTCCCACCCGGAGCGAGTTTGAACGACTCAATGGGTAGGTGTAAGCCCACTATGCCCACTTTTCTCTCACTAACCACTAACTCACTGTCCAGGACAGACAGCCCATATAGCTGAAGTATTTGCCCAGAACAGCGTGCATGAACCTTAATTGGATATTAGCACGAAAATAAGTTCAAATGAATGAATAAAAAACTAATAATTACATGCACATGGCCGGCGGTTCCAGGGGGTTCCCAGCCGGTTTGAAATGCTCTTTTTAATTACTTTGTTGTTTTGTTTTTGTTTGTTGGGGTGAGGGGGGGGGGGGGGGGGGGGGGGGGGGGGGCGAGGGCAGTTTGTTGTTGTCGGTTTTTTGTTGTTGTTTTGTTTTGGGGTTGTTGTTTTTTGTGTTTTTGTGGGGGGGGGTTGGGGGTTTGTTTTTGGGGGTTTTTTTTTGGGGGGGGGGGTAAATTCATGATATCACAATACAGAACACTAATTTTCCTGATCATCTTTGTTTCAAACATTTCCAGGGAGCATGCCCCGAACGAACCTACACATTCTACTTTCTTTCCGAACTCGGCTCATTTGCTTTTGACAAACTCAATATGCCCCTTTTACAATTTTATAACTCTCTCGTTTAAAAAAAACTAAAATCCTGGATCCGCCCCTGGTGCAGATTTGCATATTATTTTTTTAATATTCCGGGTTATCAACGTGCGGTTGATATTATAAAAACAAAACTGTATTTGGAACATTTCATTTCAACTTATTTTCGTGCTTATATCCAATTAAGGTTCAAGCAAGCTGTCCTGGGCTCACACCTCAGCTATCTGGACTGTCTGTCCAGGACAGTGGGTTAGTTGTTAGTTGTTAGTGGTGGTTAGTGACAGAGAAGATGGTGTAGTGGTCTTACATCTACCCATTGATTCGTTAAAATTTGCTCTGGGTGCGAGCCGGTACCGGGCTGCGAACCCAATACCTACTAGCCTTGGGAAATAATTCGCTGAAAAGTTGGATGAAAACCTTTACTGTGTTCAGTAGTCTCGATACAATACAAGTAAAAGTAGGACAACGTTTG
Source organism: Gigantopelta aegis (assembly GCF_016097555.1). NCBI lineage: Eukaryota > Metazoa > Mollusca > Gastropoda > Neomphalida > Peltospiridae > Gigantopelta > Gigantopelta aegis. The sequence goes on along the minus strand of NW_024537266.1, from coordinate 157 downwards.
TATGAGGTATAAAAGGTGCTAGGATCAAACCGCCTCGGCAGACACGTTGCCCAAGTTCAGCGAGAAATGTTTTACTTACGTTCACATCGGGAGGAAAAAAACTAAAGGGAGATAATAAAAAATGTTTTACCTCTATGTCTTATCAACTATAGAATAG
>NW_024537265.1:0-6922 GCF_016097555.1 Gigantopelta aegis | reverse complement strand
GGACTGCAAAAAGCTGTTGTCATTCACTCGTTGAATCCTGTTCTATTGATTTTATAATTTGCTATTTGGCATGGATGTTTTCTTGACATAATAAGGACATTTTTATATATTATGCTTACAATAGTGTTGAAAAGCTATTTTATAGCATGTCTCCCATCTTTCTTCAGAGTCATAGGTTGATTTGGGTATAATTTCCCAGTGCACCTTTATCAAGCATTACTCTAATCCTGGTAAAATTCAACTGTTCGTTCCAGAATTTTAAGATTATTAGCATAGTTCATTATATTGGAACTATGCTAATAATTTTTTAAAAATTTATTGTCAACAAAAAAGTACCAGGTAAATCCGGATGTTTCTATCCTAATACAGGGTTGGCAACATGGGTTAGCTCAGAATTGGTATCTATATATGCATAACAATAGATTAGGGGACTACGTAATGACACCCTATGTAAAGTGTAGCTTTCACGCCCCATCCACACACTTTCCCACCGACAATATGTGTATCTTGATAATCATAATGGGTTGAGTAAGTTAATTATAAGATGTTTTTACTTTGAATACCTTGGCTGATTCTCTCTCACACGCGTGTAATTAAGTAGACTAGAGTTATTTGAAAGGGGGACTAGTTTGTGCGTCTCAATATTTTTAAACGAATTATGAATTATGTGGTTTTGGAATTAAAGAACTACGGCATAGACTGATAAATTTACAATTTAATAATTAATCCCCCTTTACATGTGTGCCTATTCCGTTTATATTTGTGAGATCTTTATCATATTATTTTATATCAAAAAAGTGGATAATTACATTAATAATGTACTTCACACTCCTGGAAGGTACATTATAATCTAATTGCACTCCCTTGCCTTTTCTCCCCTTCTGTGGTGGTGTTTTATACTATACTACTTCTTTTTAGATCTTGGTGTATGGTATTTACAGAGGTCCCCTTATACACCAATACTGTTGCAAGGGTTACACTATACATCAATTTACACTGAAAACAACAAGCCTCCAACACAATTAAATTGGGCTACTTGGTTATTTTTATCCTACTAGAAGGTGTTGGTTGTACCGGGGACAAACATTTCAATTTGTCAGTAGATTTATACAATTTCTCTAGCTCTTAATTCACCGTGGTGACCTATCCAAGGAAGTTGTCATACTGCTCAAATTTGCAGAGGTTTGGGACCAAATGTACCCGATGGAATTGAAGTCTCTGAGGGAAAGAAAGCAATCCTGTGGGGAAATGGCCAATTGGAATTACAATAAATTCCACAAAACCCAAATACTGAAGCCATTAAGGATATCTAGTTACCTGTGATATTTGATATATGTAATGTCCCATTCCACTCGATCCACAAAGAGTAGTCTTGTGAAATGTTTAAAGAAGGAAAAACCCGCAGAGCAAGCAAAAATAATTTCAGAAATTACCAAATTGCCTCTAAAGTCCAAGATCCATCCCTAAAATGGTAATAATCATACTCCCAAATAAATTAACTTATATCTTAAACACTCCACATTAATTATTTACAATTTGGCTGTTTACGTATATGTGGAACAAACTGGGAAAATACTATTGTTAATACCGGTATCTTATAATGTGCTTTAAGTTAGAGTTGGTATTCATGTGATGTCTCTCTACTAAGTAGTTACAGTACCTTCACAGCCAAAAACTGAAGAAAAAGAATCTTGTTACTCAGATAACTGAAAAATTAGCTAGCTATGAATGGGAAGTAATTGCTACTGTATTAGAAATTCAGACAGGCAACCTACATCCTAGTCATAAAGAACAAGAAAAACTTTTATGTTTATTGATAGCTGGTTAAATACATATACAAACTAATATTCCATAGCAAGCAGTTTTTGATGCATTTGAGTGACCAATAGTGAATAAGTGTCCATAGGAAATAAAGACGAAATACATATCTAAGAGTCCCAAACAATTAAATGTTATATTAAACTGTAGAGGCCTAGTGTCTTGTTTTTGTAGTTGATCATATTCTGAAGCTATGATACTTTTTATTAAAAAAACTATTTGGCTAAGTTAGTTCAGTAAAGTTTAAAACAAAAATTGCTATTCTCATTGTGGATGATAAATAATATCTTCTATTAATATAGGCATGCACTTTCATTCCAAAATAGTTTGATATGTAGCAATTAATGTCAATTGAATTAATAATGTACATTACCTTTTTTAAAATTGTTTCTTCATATTTTAGCTGATGCAGAATTATTTTTTAAAACATTTTAGCTTGTAATTAGCTTAGCTCTAGAAAATTGTTATATTAAACGTTTAATTATAAAGTCATTTCTCAGCTTGTACACAGATTACATTGTGGACAAAATGATACACATTGAACATATAGAGATCATGTAGCTAGTGAACAAGTGTACATACACTTTGTTATAAAGCATGCACTTGTAATACTGCATGTATCATTGCTGTAAGCCTATAATAATTAAACTGCGTGTGTTACATCATTCATTATTTTTTATATGCAAGTATTCTAATGAATTAAATATTTTCTAAGGGGACAAATTGGTTTTATTACGAATATAATTTGACCCAGAGATGGAATCCTGCTCAATGGTAAGTTGCTTCTCTCATTCCATGGATATCCTTGCCTTCAATGAAATCAAATATCATCGGGGAGGAAGAGAACAGAACAGAGAGACAGAGACAGAGACAGAGACAGAGACAGAGAGATCTAAGAGAGGGCTAAATTTAAAGTTATATTATGTTCAGTCCTTCCACATACTGAATTCCTATATCAATGTGCACTTCTTTGTGGTTTTGTATACATATGGAAAATCCCATAAATATGTATATTTAAATCTAAAAAATTGATATAAAGTATTGTACAGTACATATAACATTGTACAGTTGATCTCTCCTCTATATAAGCACATGCACTTACAAAATGCTTTGATTACTCCAAGAACACTATACTTAAGCTTGTTATACTGTGGTGTGTGAAGTATTCGTTTATTACATTCTTGTCTTGAGTGAAGTAAATTACATACTTATTGTGATATCCATTTTCCTCTTATAATTAAGATTGCAAATACATATCCGTCAAAAGGCATTTGGTTGGCTGTAGACCACATGACAAATTTTTATTTAAACCCCATTCTTTGTGAGAAGGGCTAAAGACCAGGAATGTAATATTCCTGTCTTTAGCCACTCGTTTCTGTGGAACACTGTTTTAGCCGTTTCTCAAGGGCAGTTGCTAGATTCTCAGTAGAAGTGATTTCATCTTCGTGTTCTTTGACGTCATAGTTAAAAGAGTTGTAGTGACTTAACTTTGACCTCTTGGAGTAAGGTAAGTTTAATTTTTGTCATTATGTTAAACCCCACAGCACTCAGTCATTGGCTTTGTTAAGACTGGGTCCATCCCTTAGTTGCCACAAAAGATATTGAAACTTTGGAGTTTTAGTCTTAATAAAGGGGATCCTTGCTTTGTATTCAATATAAAATTGTTCAAATGTCTGAAATTTATGCCTAATAAAAAGCTCCCAAACCGGCCTGAAATGTACTGCTATATATCTCTTTTTTTCTGTCATGACTATTGAGCAGTAGTAATCGGAAGAAAGGTGTATCAATGGTTTTATATAAAGGCTTTAGTCATTTGTTAAGACTGTAGAAAAGCTAGGTATATATTTAGGGAGTGCATCACATAGGGTCTCTAAACATGCTTATAAATGAGATAGACTGAAGATATAGAAGCTAAGAAATCTAAACTTTATATTGGTATAATCACAGGTTGTAATATATCTTGGTACAAAGTGTTCCATTGTTACATCATCCATGTAGTTATATTGTTTAATATTGTCTATATTATCATAATGCGTGGATACGATTATAAACTGGACATTTTCCAAATGTCGCATCCAGAATATTTCCCTAGGCTGGTCCCGTCATTTCAAGAACAGTGTATTCATTAGTACTAAAAACATAACAAAATGGGCAGCCAAGAAGTACTCCAGATATTATTAACAATAATTACATATTTTGGCAAACTCAATACTCGTTATTCCTTTATAAAATAAAAAAGTTACCTATTTAGGTGAATTATAAGGGATTTCCGATCATGAAGCATGGCTGCTATAAAACGCTTTATTGATAAAAGGAAAAGTAAGTTTTGTATGCTATATATAGTCTGTTTGCGTTCACCTTGTCGCTAGAAATTGGGTAGGGGGTATACATACCACAGATCATAAATTAAATACTTGTGGTGTTAATCTTGTATCACATGAAATAAAAGCCAATGTGTCCGTGTGTATAGAGTTGATTTTCTTTTCTTGTAAGAACAAATTTGATTAGCTACATAGTTACAGTACTTTACCTATATCTATATGATTAAACTTTACAGTTAGAATGTATTTCTATCTATACTGGTTTCTCTCTTCAAACGACAGCCAGTTTATTGATTAAAAAATTCACAAGATCCCATTCCTCGTGGTCAATGGAATCTCCTATACTTTGCTTATGGAAAGTACAACAAATTTTGTTCTTGTGGGTCCTATCATATAAAATGACGTAAAAGAACCGGGAAGTCGTCAGAATGATCACTTGACTTTAAAAAGTTATGATAATTTTTTTACTGGCAAGGGTGAACACGAACAGACTATAGTATGTAACTATAGTGTAATGCAGTTTATACAATTGTGTATCTCCTTATCAACATATACAATGAGCTAAACAGTCCATCTGAAAAATGTGCATTGTGAATTATTTATAGTATAAAAAATTATAGATACAAGCAGCCTAATTGTAGACAAAATGTGCATTAATCGATACAAGCAAAAATTGAGTTGACAAAAGAGAATAATAATAAATAATTACTAAGAAACCAGTTATTACTAATCAAAAAAACTATTGGATCTGTGTTCTCTTCTTAATTATATTTTACACGTGAAATAAGCAACTTTACAATAACTATAATCAAGTAATAATTATATTTATCAAATATTCAGAGATTTCTGTGTTATGTTAACCTTACATTGCATACCAATTGCTAATGAACACAACTTCATTAATGAAAAATAATATAATTAATAATCTAATATTAATATATATCCATAATTTACTCTTCCTTGCCATAGAATGAAGAGTTAGTTATTAGTGTTATACTTGGGGACATAGAATCTGTGAAATCATGTCTTGAGAATGGGAGCATAATGTTAATACTACTAAAAATGAGGTATAGTAAAACATAATACATATGAAGCTAATATTATAATAACAATATTATTACCAATACCCTGTTGATTATGTGTCTAATAAAGTTAATGTATCTCATTTACTTATTATAAACTGTTAAAGTGGAATTGATTTAGTAATTTATGGTGTGTTGTTCTTAATTTTTTATATTTTGTATGTGATTTTAAAGTTTCAAAACTCATTCTAATAAAGTAATTACTTTTTAATAAATTTTACATTTTAATTAGGACCAAAGAAACTCCTTTATGCCTAGCAGCAAAGTATTATTATCCTGATGTAGTGTCAGTATTAATAATTGCTGGAGGAGATCCCAATTTTACTCTAAGGTAATTAAGAAAGTTCTAAGACAAATTACTTAAACAGGTATTACTCAACAGTATGTTGACTGTAATTTTATTGTTTTTGGGGTTTTTAACAATTTTATAGGACCGAAGAAACACCTTTACATATTGCCATCACATAAGGTTTATACAGAAATAGCGTCTCGCATTAATAGAGGCTGGAGGAGACCCTAATGCTGCAAATAAAGTAATGTCTAACATTAAATGTTTGATTGTGCACACATTGTATGCACATGTCCATTTCTAATCATTTTATCTTATTACTATATAAACTTATATATATATATATATTAATTTTAATTAATTGAATGAACTGGTATTGTAAAGTCACTTTGTTTTACTTTAGGATCAAAAGACACCTTTGCACATTGCAGCAGATAAAAGTCACACTGAAATTGTGTCACTGTTAATACAGGCTGGAGGAAATCCTAATGCTACTGATAATGTAATGTCTATGTATTAAAATTTTGATTATGCATAATTATGTCCATGTCCATGTTTCATCATTTTCTCTTATCATTATGTCTACATATATGTATATGTATATATATATATATATATATATATATATATTTGTTTACTTTTAGCAAGGAAAAAAACACCTTTACATCGTGCAGCATATTATGATCACACTGACGTGGTGTCACTGTTAATACAGGCTGGGGGAAATCCTAATGCTACTGATAATGTAATGTCTAGTATTAAACTTTTGATTATGCATACATTATGTCCATGTCCATTTTTCATCATTTTCTCTTATCATATGTGTGTGTGTGTGTAATATATATATATATAATATATATATTAATTTTAATTCATCGAAAAAAAAACTGGTCTTTGTAAGGTCACATTTGTTTACTTTTAGTGGAAGAAACACCTTTACATTGTGCAGCATATTATGGTCAACAATGATGTGGTCACACTGTTAATACAGGCTGGAGGAAATCCTAATGCTACTAATAAAGTAATGTGACCTTTTCCATTTATACACAAACTTTCATTATTCCCATTTAATTGTAGCCATTTTAATTTCTTAGTGAGAATAATGGAAAATTTATGGTGGAACTGCCTATTTAGATGTGCATGATATTGTATCTTATTCCACATAATAACTACTGTAATAATGTGTTTATTATGTATATGTTATGAATCTGATTATCTGTTCCTGTCCCACTATAATTTGATCTTGTGTATACTATATAAGTGGTTATATGGGTTGTATTAAAAGAATGTTCTATATGTCTGTGACTCTCTCTCCAAGTTGTCCAAACTAAAAGTAGAAGCCTTAAAGTATACAGGAAGATCAGGAAAATTTAACATGCAATGTCATGAAAACTTTGTAAACTGTAAGTGTC
>NW_024537264.1:0-5281 GCF_016097555.1 Gigantopelta aegis | reverse complement strand
TCCAGAAAGTTACTAACAGATAACGCCGTTGGGACGTTTGACAGCTTGAGATAACACCAGGGAACAATTTGTACTTTACTAGGACCTACCAGACTTGTAATTAACCAGATATATATTGAGATAAACATATAACGGTACGAGTATTCATATAATATATATAGCTACGAGTATTCAGTACTGTGCAGAAAGTTAATAACAGATAACGCCGTTGGGACGTTTGACAGCTTGAGATAACACCAGGGAACATTTTTGTACTTTACTAGGACCTACCTTTAATTACCAATATATATATATATATATAGCGTACGAGTATTCAGTACTGTGTCCAGAAAGTTAATAACAGATAACGCCGTTGGGACGTTTGACAGCTTGAGATAACCCAGGGAACCATTTTGTACTTTACTAGGACCTACCTTTAATTACCATATATATATATATATATATAGCGTACGAGTATTCAGTACTGTGTCCAGAAAGTTAATAACAGATAACCGCTTTGGGACGTTTGACAGCTTGAGATAACACCAGGGAACATTTTGTACTTTACTAGGACCTACCTTTAATTACCATTGAGATAACACCAGGGAACTATATATATATATATATACGTACGAGTATTCAGTACTGTGTCCAGAAAGTTAATAACAGATAACGCCGTTGGGACGTTTGACAGCTTGAGATAACACCAGGGAACATTTTTGTACTTTACTAGGACCTACCTTTAATTACCATATATATATATATATATAGCGTACGAGTATTCAGTACTGTGTCCAGAAAGTTAATAACAGATAACGCCGTTGGGACGTTTGACAGCTTGAGATAACACCAGGGAACATTTTTGTACTTTACTAGGACCTACCTTTAATTACCATATATATATATATATATATATAACGTACGAGTATTCAGTACTGTGTGCAGAAAGTTAATAACAGATAACGCCGTTGGGACGTTTGACAGCTTGAGATAACACCAGGGAACATTTTTGTACTTTACTAGGACCTACCTTTAATTACCATATATATATATATATATATATATAACGTACGAGTATTCAGTACTGTGTCCAGAAAGTTAATAACAGATAACACCGTTGGGACGTTTGACAGCTTGAGATAACACCAGGGAACATTTTTGTACTTTACTAGGACCTACCTTTAATTACCATATATATATATATAGCGTACGAGTTTCAGTACTGTGTCCAGAAAGTTAAAACAGATAACGCCGTTGGACGTTTGACAGCTGAGATAACACCAGGGACACATTTTTGTACTTTAATAGGACTACCGTTAATTACCATATATATATATATATATATATATAACGTACGAGTATTCAGTACTGTGTGCAGAAAGTTTAATAACAGATAACACCGTTGGGACGTTTGACAGCTTGAGACTAACACCAGGGAACATTTTTGTACTTTACTAGGACCTACCTTTAATTACCATATAATATATATATAACGTACGAGTATTCAGTACTGTGTCCAGAAAGTTACTAACAGATAACGCGCGTGGGACGTTTGACAGATTGAGATAACACCAGGGAACATTTTTGTACTTTACTAGGACCTTTACCTTTAATTACCATATATATGTGTCCATATATATATAACGTACGAGGACCTACTTTATTCAGTACTGTCAGTACAGATGCTGTCCAGAAAGTTACTAAACAGATAACGCAGTTGGGACGTTTGACAGCTTTGAGAGAAGCTTGAGACACCAGGGAACATTTTTGTACTTTACTAGGACCTACCTTTAATTACCATATATATATATATATATAACGTACGAGTATTCAGTACTGTGTCCAGAAAGTTACTAACAGATAACGCCGTTGGGACGTTTGACAGCTTGAGATAACACCAGGGAACATTTTTGTACTTTACTAGGACCTACCTTTAATTACCATATATATATATATAGCGTACGAGTATTCAGTACTGTGTCCAGAAAGTTAATAACAGATAACGCCGTTGGGACGTTTGACAGCTTGAGATAACACCAGGGAACATTTTTGTACTTTACTAGGACCTACCTTTAATTACCATATATATATATATATATATAGCGTACGAGTATTCAGTACTGTGTCCAGAAAGTTAATAACAGATAACGCCGTTGGGACGTTTGACAGCTTGAGATAACACCAGGGAACATTTTTGTACTTTACTAGGACCTACCTTTAATTACCATATATATATATATATATAGCGTACGAGTATTCAGTACTGTGTGCAGAAAGTTAATAACAGATAACGCCGTTGGGACGTTTGACAGCTTGAGATAACACCAGGGAACATTTTTGTACTTTACTAGGACCTACCTTTAATTACCATATATATATATATATATAGCGTACGAGTATTCAGTACTGTGTCCAGAAAGTTAATAACAGATAACGCCGTTGGGACGTTTGACAGCTTGAGATAACACCAGGGAACATTTTTGTACTTTACTAGGACCTACCTTTAATTACCATATATATATATATATATATAGCGTACGAGGGTATTCAGTACTGTGTCCAGAAAGTTATAACAGATAACGCCGTTGGGACGTTTGACAGCTTGAGATAACACCAGGGAACATTTTTGTACTTTACTAGGACCTACCCTTTAATTACCATAGATATATATAATATATAGCGTACGAGTATTCAGTACTGTGTCCAGAAAGTTAAACAGATAACGCCGTTGGGGACGTTTGACAGCTTGAGATAACACCAGGGAACATTTTGTACTTTACTAGGACCTACCTTAATTACCATATATATATATATATATATATAACGTACGAGTATTCAGTACTGTGTGCAGAAAGTTAATAACAGATCACGCCGTTGGGACGTTTGACAGCTTGAGATAACACCAGGGAACATTTTTGTACTTTACTAGGACCTACCTTTAATTACCATATATATATATATATATATATAACGTACGAGTATTCAGTACTGTGTCCAGAAAGTTAATAACAGATAACACCGTTGGGACGTTTGACAGCTTGAGATAACACCAGGGAACATTTTTGTACTTTACTAGGACCTACCTTTAATTACCATATATATATATATAGCGTACGAGTATTCAGTACTGTGTCCAGAAAGTTAATAACAGATAACGCCGTTGGGACGTTTGACAGCTTGAGATAACACCAGGGAACATTTTTGTACTTTACTAGGACCTACCTTTAATACCATATATATATATATATCTTATATATAACGTACGAGTATTCAGTACTGTTGTCCAGAAGTTATAACAGATAACACCGTTGGGACGTTTGACAGCTTGAGATAACACCAGGGAACATTTTTGTACTTTACTAGGACCTACCTTTAATTACCATATATATATATATATAGCGTACGAGTATTCAGTACTGTGTCCAGAAAGTTAATAACAGATAACGCCGTTGGGACGTTTGACAGCTTGAGATAACACCAGGGAACATTTTTGTACTTTACTAGGACCTACCTTTAAGACTACCATATATATATATATATATAACGTTACGAGTATCAGTACTGTGTGCAGAAAGTTAATAACAGATAACACCGTTGGGACGTTTGACAGCTTGAGATAACACCAGGGAACATTTTTGTACTTTACTAGGACCTACCTTTAATTACCATATATATATATATATATAGCGTACGAGTATTCAGTACTGTGTGCAGAAAGTTAATAACAGATAACGCCGTTGGGACGTTTGACAGCTTGAGATAACACCAGGGAACATTTTTGTACTTTACTAGGACCTACCTTTAATTACCATATATATATATATATATAACGTACGAGTATTCAGTACTGTGTCCAGAAAGTTAATAACAGATAACGCCGTTGGGACGTTTGACAGCTTGAGATAACACCAGGGAACATTTTTGTACTTTACTAGGACCTACCTTTAATTACCATATATATATATATATATAACGTACGAGTATTCAGTACTGTGTCCAGAAAGTTACTAACAGATAACGCCGTTGGGACGTTTGACAGCTTGAGATAACACCAGGGAACATTTTTGTACTTTACTAGGACCTACCTTTAATTACCATATATATATATATATAGCGTACGAGTATTCAGTACTGTGTCCAGAAAGTTAATAACAGATAACGCCGTTGGGACGTTTGACAGCTTGAGATAACACCAGGGAACATTTTTGTGCTTTACTAGGACCTACCTTTAATTACCATATATATATATATATAACGTACGAGTATTCAGTACTGTGTGCAGAAAGTTAATAACAGATAACACCGTTGGGACGTTTGACAGCTTGAGATAACACCAGGGAACATTTTTGTACTTTAAAGGACCTACCTTTAATTACATATATATATAGATATATATAACGTACGAGTATTCAGTACTGTGTCCCAGAAAGTTAATAACAGATAACGCCGTTGGGACGTTTGACAGCTTGAGATAACACCAGGGAACATTTTCGTACTTTACTAGGACCTACCTTTAATTACCATATATATTATATATATAGCGTACGAGTATTCAGTACTGTGTCCAGAAAGTTAATAACAGATAACGCCGTTGGGACGTTTGACAGCTTGAGATAACACCAGGGAACATTTTTGTACTTTACTAGGACCTACCTTTAATTACCATATATTATATATATATATAAGTACGAGTATTCAGTACTTGTGTCCAGAAAGTTAATAACAGATAACGCCGTTGGGACGTTTGACAGCTTTGAGAACACCGGGAACATTTTGTACTTTACTAGGACCTACCTTTAATTAAAAAAAAAAAAAAAAAAAAAAAAAAAAAAAAAAAAAAAAAAAAAAAAAAAAAAAAAAAAAAAAAAAAAAAAAAAAAAAAAAAAAAAAAAAAAAAAAAAAAAAAAAAAAAAAAAAAAAAAAAAAAAAAAAAAAAAAAAAAAAAAAAAAAAAAAAAAAAAAAAAAAAAAAAAAAAAAAAAAAAAAAAAAAAAAAAAAAAAAAAAAAAAAAAAAAAAAAAAAAATTTTATAAAACCGGGAAATTTTTTTCTGGCCAAATTTAATTACCAATATTTAAATTTAAGTTTAAAAAAAATTTTTAAAATTATAACGAAACCCTTACTTTAAATTAATAAACCGGGAAATTTTTGTACTTTCAGGATATTTAATTACCTTAATTTAATAAAACACAGACATTGTTTTAAAACATTTAACCCTTATTTAATTAATAACCCAAGGGAAATTTTTTACTTTCAGGAATTTAATTACCATAAATTTTAAATTTTTTCCGGGGTTTTTTCAT
>NW_024537263.1:0-5000 GCF_016097555.1 Gigantopelta aegis | reverse complement strand
ATGCCATTCCGTTTGTTTTCCCGAATAGGAATTTGGGTGTTCGGGGAGCGCAGCGCACGGATCATATTCGGGAAGCATTCGGTGTGTTCTAGGAGCATAACTGGCTGTTTTCGGCTCCGTACGGATGCATACGGAACGGCATTCGGTAGCTCCAAAAATGTGTTGTGCAATGTCAAAAATAATTTTCATCGACCATCCGAATGTGGCGTCCATGTGTATTCGGGAAGCATTCTAGGCAGCATACGGCATGTACGCGAAAACGTTCGGGAAGCATGCGTCTAGTTCTTGGTGCATTCGGAATGAAAATTTGGAGGTGCTGGGTTCCGTATGCTTTCCGAACACCCCGAATGGACCTAGAACATGACGAATGCTTTCTGAACGTTATACGGGCGGTTCTTAAAGCATTCGGCCGGACGTCAGAGTAAGCCGAAAACGTTCGGAAAGCGTGCGGAAAGAGTTCGGTCCATTCTAGGTCGATTCGCCGTGTTCTGAAAGCATTCGGAAAGCGTCGGAAAGGGGAAACCTTTCGAAAGTCAACATGGCGGGAAGTATTCGGTCTATTCTGAAAGCATTCTGAAAACCATACTGAAAACATTCGGAAAACAAACGGAAAGCATTCGGTGATACATTGGGAGGAAAACACATTCGGAGGGACATTCGGCCAGTTTAAAAAATCACACCACTTTCGTATACGGAAACAAACGGAAGCTCATTCGGGCCAGTGTGATCGCCCCATCAGCCTTAATACATGTAGTCAAGATTACTGATATCCACTACTAGCGCCCTCTATTGGAAGAAAATTTGTAACACCGATTATGTCCTTACAACGATGACATCGCTGACCAATCACAGCCATCGGTAACATGTGACATCTTGAAAGCAATATCAAAAATTAACCGCCGGACGCTGACGCTGCCATCTTTGTTTACAATAACAAGGGGAATCTGTAAGGAGCGTTGCGATTCGTTGCAGTCAGATCTCATCGCATCCAATGAAATTTAAGCATTTTGTGGCACGATTTCTTGACGACATGTATCAAGGCTGAATACGAGGAACGAATATTAGCCTTGATTTATGAAGATGACTACCAGTGTGTACGTTATAAAGTATACTCGCTTCAAAAAAAGAAACGCAAAAGGTACAAATGGGTTACAACTCCGATTTTCTGGTGTTTCCTACCGGTTCATGCTTTGTGAATATAAGGTCATTGCATGTCCCAAAACACATTCCCACGGTTACATTCGATAAAAACGCAGCTACTGTAAAATAAAGTTTCAAAATGTGAATATTCGCAAAAAACGCAGCCACGTGCAAACCATGTCACCACACTGCACGTGCGTTGTCTGCACGTGCAACATGAACACCGACAGTATAAAAGTGCAGGGTGTTTTCGCTTGCCTGGGCCTCTGTATCTGGCACTGACAGTTGACAATCCAGGACATGCCACGTCTCAGTGAACCGCAGAAGAAACAATGCCATCGGCCGACTAGACGCAGGCGAATCCAGAACGGCCGTTGCCAGGGCATTCCATGTGTCCCCAAGCACCATCTCCAGACTGTGGGACCGTTACCAGCAACATGGATCAACACGTGACCTCCCTACAGAATCCGGTCGACCACGGGTCACTACCCCCCGGGTCGGACCGCTACATCCGGGTACGCCACCTTCGGGAACGATTGACTACTGCCACCTCCACAGCCGCAGCAGCAATACCAGGTTTGCGCAGGATATCCGACCAAGACCGTACGGAACCCGCCTACGTGAGGTAGGAATTCGTGCCAGACGTCCAGTTCGATGGTGTCATCTTAACACCACAAACACCGTCGACTCCGACTGCAGTGGTGCCAGATTCATCGACAATGGCCCTCAACTGCGATGGAGACAGGTGTGGTTCAGTGACGAGTCCCGATTTTCTGCTCCGACGTCATGATGGAAGATGTCGCGTGTATATAGGCGTCGTGTGTGAACGTTATGCGGCAAACTGCTGTGCAGGAAGTGGACAGATTCGGCGGGCGGTAGTGGCCAGGGTCATGGTGTGGGCAGCCATCTCACACACTGGCAGAACTGACCGGTCCACGTGCAGGGCAACCTGAATGCACAGGGCTACATTGACCAGATCCTCCGGCGACACATCGTTCCAGTTATGGCCAACGCCAACGCAGTGTTCCAACCATGACAACGCCAGGCCTCACCACAGCACAGTCTCACAACGGCTTTCCTACAGAACAACAACATTAATGTCCTTCCTTGGCCATCGATATCACCGGATTTTGAACCCAATGGAGCATCTATGGGACGAGTTGGACCTACGCCTCCGACCAGCGACAACCACAGCCCCAGACCCTGCCCGAGCTGGCAGCAGCCTTGCAGACCGAGTGGGCCACCATCCCCCGGGACGTCATCCGTACTCTGGTTGCTTCAATGGGCAGGCGGTGCCAGGCAAGTTGTCAACACACGCGGAGGCCACACCCGGTATTGACTCCAGATGACCTTGACCTTGGCGGTGTGTCCTATCACTTACTCACAATGGACTAGAGTGAATTGTGAACAATCCTGCAACATTTTGGTAATTATCGGACTCACCATTCAATAATTAAATCAATTCTCCAAATGTTACGACAATGTGGTTTTGCGTTTTCTTCTTTTGAAAGAGTATAGTTTTTTGATTGGTGCAGATCATGATCAGTCTTCTTTTTTTTTTTACTGAAAAAAAGTTAAGTTTGCCTTCTAGCTTACTCTCTCTGCTGTTGGTTGCGAATGTGAAAACGTCAAGGGGATTGTAAAGAAAATTTATCAATTACTCGATTTTATGGGCTCTTATGACTTTGGGATTGATTGTAGATCATGCTAAATGTGTAATTTTTATAATTTTTGGTCTTTATAAACGACAGGAAGGTGTTTTTTGTGTGTCTCTTGCCGGTAAAAATCTGATATGCGTGGGCTGTACCATTGCTTCTGCTGCAAGGGGTGGATGAGTGGTGTGCTCTGTGCATTTCGTGGGGCCTATACCACAAACAGCTAGCTAGCTGTCTCCGGAGTAGTGGTTTGTCCTTTATTATTTTAGTTTGGATCGACGTGGGTGAAAAGGAGAAACAGATTTGGAAAAGACAAAAACGATATATATTTTTCTGTTAATTTAAATAAAATTATTTTAAAAAATTAAAAAAATAGCGAAAAAAATATTTGTCGACAATTTTCGATTTTGAGCAATTTTCCAAAACCATTTTCATAACCATAACACAATCACAAACTTCAATTAAAATCACTATGTTGTGGGACATATATATTACAGATATCTCATTCACAGTAACAATTTAAAGTGGTTGTGTTTGAAGATTTTGACGAAAACATGCCCTCAGCCCTCCTAAATTGACAAATTTGAATACGTTGTATGAATTCTTTATTTATTGCAAGGGAGTAAAGATTATACTACTATACTATAAACTTCGTTAAAAAAATATAGTTTTTTTCTTGATTATTTTAGTTTGGATCGATATAGGCTAAAAAGGAAAACAGTTTTGGAAATTTTAACAAAGAACTATAATTCTTTCAGCTTGCATGTCAGTCTGAAAGAAAGAAAACAAACTAACTGTAAACTGAAATAAAACAAAAATAAAATATGATGTACAGATTAAAATGCCCCTGTATACACAAACACTCAACTCCGAGTGTCAACGTGCAGCAGTATTGTACTGTAACGCACAGGTAAATAGTGTATAATTACACCCCTTTTCAGTAATGGTCTAGTCCCCGCTCGGTAGACAGACAGTGAGATATTTAGTCTATATTTGGACGGATCACGCGTCATAAATCTAAAAATAGACCGTCTCCGCCAGCAAACTTCGTGTGCAATCTGATTAAATTAGCTCTACTGGTCTACCACTAGATCTAACAGCATTGCACGTGCCGGACTCCCATGTCCAGGTGACATTTCATCTATAAATAACAATTTAAATATAGACCAATTATACTTCGTCTTTTATAGCGTTATTCGGGAGCATACAAATTCTAAAAATATCGGGGCGAGACTATTTATGCAATAGGTGAACTTGTTGGTCTATTTCAACATTAAAAAACCGGGGGGGGGGGGGGGGCAAAAAAAAAAAAAATGCAGTAATAAACAAAACTGGGGGTGGGGGGGTTGCGGTGGGGGGGTCGTCTTCGTAATCACCCGAAAATCATTTCGTATACCCTCGGCATAATCCCGAATGTTTCAAATTTCTTTTCAAATCACCTGGCATGATTTTATAAGTAAGGGTTTTGATTGGTCGAATGACAGGTCAACTGAACATGAGCTCCAACGGGCTGCTTGTTAGATCCCACAGTTAATAGTAAATTGACCAGTGGAGCCAATTTTAATTCGATTGCTTATTGATGCCAAACATTCGTTGTGTTTGTGTAAAATTCCATTAAAATTTTCTAAAAGCCTCCCATAAAACCTGTTAATAAAAAGATAGGTGTGTGTGTGTGTGTGGTGGGAGGGGGGGGGGGGGGGTCCACGGGTAATCACGTGTTACAAAATAAATAAATAAATAAAATAAATCAAAAAAACAAAATATTTTTTTTATTTTTTTAATTTACTTTGTGTCTCCTAGATTAACACAGAAATAGTATTATTTTCTTTTAGTCATTAAAGAGGAGGAGAGAGAGGAAGCGAAGAGAGAGAGGAGAATTGGAGGAGGAGAGGGAGGGAGAGAGGAGAGAGAGGGAGAAGAGAGGAGAGGCGGAGGAGAGAGAGGAAAAACACCACCAAGGGCCAGTTATTGGAATGACATATCAAGAGAGAGGACCAAGCCCATAAATGGTTGGAAACAGGAGAGGGTAAATATCTGACGTTGGAACCATAAGGAAAATCGGTTCCCGCGACACGGGAAGTAACGATCAGATAGACGAGCGGCGGCCAAGAAAGGGGATGGGTCATGGTTTTGGGGTCGCGTAAGAAGAGACAAGAAAAAAGTTACTTTTAACACAGGAGTAGAGCACATGATTTATTAATCCGG
>NW_024537262.1:0-6533 GCF_016097555.1 Gigantopelta aegis | reverse complement strand
AGTCATGGATCGATGTCGTGGCAAGTCGCCGTGTACACTACCCACTGAAGCCTTGCGGGAAACACTCACTCAGGCCGGTTTGGAGTCATGTATCGGGCATTATTGTGCTTTGAAAATTTCATGTATTGTGGACTGCTGTTTCTACCTTTTTTTTTAGTTGACGTCTGGAATACAAGAGAGGAAAGAGATTTATCATCGGGTTGGTGGACAGTTGAAGGTGTTAGCTGTCACAAGTGCAAGAATTTGAATGGTAAGTTACCTCCAGTCTTGATTTTGGATAGTTTTGGGTTATAATTTGTTTTGGTGTAGAATTGAATTATAATTGAAAGATATCTATCAGGGGAGCTGATAAGTAACAGAGTGAAGGACACAGCTACAAGACATACGATATCTGGGGATTAGCAAGATTGAATGATGTCAATTGAAGTTGCATGCAATGAAATGTCTAAGTAATCGTTTTTTCAAACATCCTTGTTAGTGCGTTTATAATTGTGTGTGTTACTGAACAAACGTATATATACTCAACAAGGAATGTTTAGCAAATATCTGTTATAACGTCTAAATTGGCCATGGTTGAATAAACTTAAAAACAAAACCAGGTCCTCCTGTTGTGTTGAGGCACAAGGTTGGTGAAAAAAAAAAGATTTTAGAACAAAAGTTTGTTTTATTTCAACAACGCCACCTAGAGCACATTGATTGTCTTTCTATCTTATCATCGGCTCTTGGACGTCAAACATATGGTTCATTCTGACAATGTTTTTCAGAGCAAAACTCGCTGTAGCAACATAGGCTACTGTTTTACGACAGGCAGCAAAGGGATCTTTAATTTGGCCCTTCCCACAGGCAGGATAGCACAACCAATGGCCTTGTGGCCAAAAAAACCAGTCATGGACGATGGTCGTTGCATGGGTTAACAACTACCCCAATGATCCCTTGCGGGGGCACTCAATCAGGGTTTGGAGTCGGTATCTGGATTAAAAATCCCATGCCTCGAGGAATCCGAACCCGTACAACCAGCCACAAAGGTGATTAGGTTTATCTTGTTTTCTTATTTGTAAATGGTAAACATCTAGAGTGATAAATATTTGTCCCTCCCTCCCTCCGTTTGTCCCTCCCTCCCTCCGGGTTTGTCCCTCCCTACCTCTCCTCCGTCCATCCTGTCGTCAGTCCGTCCATCGTTTACAGCATTCTTGATAGTTATTTTATAATTGTGTGTTTTGCTTGAAAATGTCATTGTTATTGTTTGATAGTTTGCTTTGTAATTGAGTGTTTTGCTTAAACATTTCTTAGTTATTGTTTGATAGTTTGTTTTATAATTGTGTGTTTTACTTGAAAATTTCAATGTTATGTTGACTGATGTTTTCTACCTTTTTTTTTAGTTGACGTGTGGAATCAAGAGATGGAAGATATTTATCATCGGGCTGGTGACAGTTGAAGGTGTAGCTGTCACAAGTGAAGCATTTTAATGGTAAGTTACCTCCCTTCTTGATTTTGGATAGTTTGGTTTATAATTGTTTTGGTGAAGAATTGAATTATAATTGAAAGATATCTATCAGTGGATTGATAACAGCTTGAAGACACAGCTAAAAGACATACATATCTGTTATTAGCAAGATGACTGATGTCAAATGAAGTTGCATGCAATGAAATGTCTAAAGTAATCGTTTTTTCAACATCCTTGTTAGTTCGTTTTATAATTGTGTGTGTGTTACTACTGCAAACGTATATATACGTCAACAAGGAATGTTTAGCAAATATCTGTTATGACGTCTAAATTTGCCATGGTTGAATAAACTTAAAAGAAAACCAGGTCCTCCCTGTTGTGTTGAGGCAAAGGTTGATGAAAAAAAGATAGAACAAAAAGTTTGTTTTATTTAACAACGCCACCTAGAGCACATTGATTGTTCTTTTATCTTATCATCGGCTCTTGGACGTCAAAAAATATGGTCATTCTGACACTGTTTTTCAGAGGAAACTCGCTGTCGCCACATAGGCTACTGTTTTACGACAGGCAGCAAGGGATCTTTTATTTGCGCTTCCCACAGGCAGGATAGCACAAACCATGGCCTTTGTTGAACCAGTCATGGATCGCTGGTCGGTGCAAGTGGTTTACAACTACCCACTGAGCCTTGCGGGGCACTCACTCAGGGTTTGGAGTCAGTATCTGGATTAATTTTGCTTGAAAATTTCATTGTTATTGTTGACTGATGTTTTCTATCTTTTTTTTTCAGTTGACGTGTGGAATCAAGAGATGGAAGATATTTATCATCGGGCTGGTGACAGTTGAAGGTGTAGCTGTCACAAGTGAAGCATTTTAATGGTAAGTTACCTCCCTTCTTGATTTTGGATAGTTTGGTTTATAATTGTTTTGGTGAAGAATTGAATTATAATTGAAAGATATCTATCAGTGGATTGATAACAGCTGAAGACACAGCTAAAAGATATAATCTCAGTTATTAGCAAGATGACTGATGTCAAATGAAGTTGCATGCAATGAAATGTCCTAAGTAATCGTTTTTTTTTTTTCAACATCGTTGTTGTGTTCGTTTTATAATTGTGTGTTTTACTGCAAAAGTATATATACTCAACAAGGAATGTTTAGCAAATATCTGTTATGACGTCTAAGTTTGCCATGGTTGAATAAACTTAAAAGAAAACCAGGTCCTCATGTTGTGTTGAGGCAAAGGTTGATGAAAAAAAGAAAGAACAAAAGTTTGTTTTATTTAACAACGCCACCTAGAGCACATTGATTGTTTTTTCTATCTTATCATCGGCTCTTGGACGTCAAACATATGGTCATTCTGACACTGTTTTTCAGAGGAAACCCGCTGTCGCCACATAGGCTACTGTTTTACGACAGACAGCAAGGGGTCTTTTATTTGCACTTCGCACAGGCAGGATAGCACAAACCATGGCCTTTGTTGAACCAGTCATGGATCGCTGGTCGGTGCAAGTGGCTTACAACTACCCACTGAGCCTTGCGGAGCACTCACTCAGGGTTTGGAGTCGGTATCTGGATTAAAAATCCCATGCCTCGACTGGCATCCGAACCCAGTACCTACCAGCCGCAAAGGTTGATGAGTTTATGTTGTTTGTAAATGGTAAACATCTCAGAAGTGAATACTAATTCATAAAAATAGGTTCATTTATAAATGGTGTGCCATTTTTTTTAACATTAGCTAAACTTTCGTTGTTGAGTACATTATTATTGTTGAGGAATGTTTTCTACAAAATTGTTGTCTTTTAGTTGACGTGTGGAATCAAGAGATGGAAGATACTTATCATCGGGCTGGTGACAGCTGAAGCATGGTTACGAGAGTTGGAAGATTTCATCAACATCCTTGCAACAGATGAAGCTAAGTGATATTGAATAAAGTTTGTCCTTTGACAGCCATTTTTTCCTCATGCATTCAGTTCGAATTGTTCCGCCGGAAAAGATAAATACTTGTCCCTCCCTCCCTCCCTCCCTTCCTCCCTCCCTCCCTCCCTCCTCCCTCTCCCTCCCTCCCTCCGTCCATCCGTCTGTCAGTCCGTCCATCGTTTTACAGCATTCTTGATAGTTATTTTTATAATTGTGTTTTGTTTGCTTGAAAATTTCATTGTTATTGTTTGATAGTTTTGCTTTGTAGTTGAGTGTTTTGCTTAAACATTTCTTAGTTATTGTTTGATCGTTTGTTTTATAATTGTGTGTTTTGCTTGAAAATTTCAATGTTATTGTTGACTGATGTTTTCTACCTTTTTTTTTTAGTTGACGTGTGGA
The DNA here is from genome assembly GCF_016097555.1 of Gigantopelta aegis. Lineage (NCBI taxonomy): Eukaryota > Metazoa > Mollusca > Gastropoda > Neomphalida > Peltospiridae > Gigantopelta > Gigantopelta aegis. The sequence goes on along the minus strand of NW_024537262.1, from coordinate 2,773 downwards.
ATCAAGAGATGGAAGATATTTATCATCGGGCTGGTGACAGTTGAAGGTGTAGCTGTCACAAGTGAAGCATTTAATGGTAAGTTACCTCCCTTCTTGATTTTGGATAGTTTGGTTTATAATTGTTTTGGTGAAGATAATTGAATTATAATTGAAAGATATCTATCAGTGGATTGATAACAGCTGAAGACACAGCTAAAAGACATACATATCTGTTATTATCAAGATGACTGATGTCAAATGAAGTTGCATGCAATGAAATGTCTAAGTAATCGTTTTTTCAACCATCCTTGTTAGTTCGTTTTATAATTGTGTGTGTTACTGCAAACGTATATATACTCAACAAGGAATTTTTAGCAAATATCTGTTATGACGTCTAAATTTACCATGGTTGAATAAACTTAAAAGAAAACCAGGTTCCTCCTGTTTGTGTTGAGCCAAAGGTTGATGAAAAAAAGATAGAACAAAAGTTTTTTTTTACAAACAACTCCACCCTAGAGCACATTGATTGTTCTTTTTTCTTATCATGGCTCTTGGACGTCAAACATATGGTCATTCTGACACTGTTTTTCAGAGGAAACTCGCTGTCGCCACATAGGCTACTGTTTTACGACAGGCAGCAAGGGATCTTTTATTTGTGCTTCCCACAGGCAGGATAGCACAAACCATGGCCTTTGTTGAAACAGTCATGGATCGATGGTCGTTGCAAGTGGTTTACAACTACCCACTGAGCCTTGCGGGACACTCACTCAGGGTTTGGAGTCAGTATCTCTGGATTAATTTTGTTCGAAAATTTCATTGTTATTGTTGACTGATGTTTTCTACCTTTTTTTTTTAGTTGACGTGTGGAATCAAGAGATGGAAAATATTTATCATCGGGCTGGTGACAGTTGAAGGTGTAGCTGTCACAAGTGAAGCATTTGAATGGTAAGTTACGTCCCTTCTTGATTTTGGATAGTTTGGTTTATAATTGTTTTGGTGAAGAATTGAATTATAATTGAAAGATATCTATCAGTGGATTGATAACAGCTGAAGACACAGCTAAAAGACATACATCTCAGTTATTAGCAAGATGACTGATGTCAAAAGTGAAGTTGCATGCAATGAAAATGTCTAAGTAATCGTTTTTTTCAACATCCTTGTTAGTTCGTTTTTTTAATTGTGTGTTTTACTACTGCAAACGTATATATACTCAACAAGGAATGTTTAGCAAATATCTGTTATGACGTCTAAATTTGACATGGTTGAGTAAACTTAAAAGAAAACCAGGTCCTCATGTTGTGTTGAGGCAAAGGTTGATGAAAAAAAAGAAAGAACAAAAGTTTGTTTTATTTAACAACGCCACCTAGAGCACATTGATTGTTTTTTCTATCTTATCATCGGCTCTTGGACGTCAAACATATGGTCATTCTGACACTGTTTTTTCAGAGGAAACCCGCTGTCGCCACATAGGCTACTGTTTTACGACAGGCAGCAAGGGATCTTTTATTTGCGCTTCCCACAGGTAGGATAGCACAGACCATGGCCTTTGTTGAACCAGTCATGGATCGCTGGTCGGTGCAAGTGGCTTACAACTACCCACTGAGCCTTGCGGGGCACTCACTCAGGGTTTGGAGTCGGTATCTGGATTAAAAATCCCATGCCTCGACTGGCATCCGAACCCAGTACCTACCAGCCACAAAGGTTGATTAGTTTATGTTGTTTGTAAATGGTAAACATCTCAGATGTGAATACTAATTCATAAAAATAGGTTCATATATAAATGGTATGCCATTTCTTTTAACATTAGCTAAACTTTCGTTGTTGAGTACATTATTATTGTTGAGGAATGTTTTCTACAAAATTGTTGTCTTTTAGTTGACGTGTGGAATCAAGAGATGGAAGATACTTATCATCGGGCTGGTGACAGCTGAAGCATGGTTACGAGAGTTGGAAGATTTCATCAACATCCTTGCAACAGATGAAGCTAAGTGATATTGAATAAAGTTTGTCCTTTGACAGCCATTTTTTCCTCATGCATTCAGTTCGAATTGTTCCGCCGGAAAAGATAAATACTTGTCCCTCCCTCCCTCCGTTACTCCCTCTCCCTCCCTCCCTCCCTCCCTCCCTCCCTCCCTCCCTCCGTCCATCCGTCTGTCAGTCCGTCCATCGTTTTACAGCATTCTTGATAGTTATTTTTATAATTGTGTGTTTTGCTTGAAAATTTCATTGTTATTGTTTGATAGTTTGCTTTGTAATTGAGTGTTTTGCTTAAACATTTCTTAGTTATTGTTTGATAGTTTGTTTTATAATTGTGTGTTTTGCTTGAAAATTTCAATGTTATTGTTGACTGATGTTTTCTACCTTTTTTTTTAGTTGACGTGTGGAATCAAGAGATGGAAGGATATTTATCATCGGGCTGGTGACAGTTGAAGGTGTAGCTGTCACAATGTGAAGCCTTTTAATGGTAAGTTACCTCCCTTCTTGATTTTGGATAGTTTGGTTTATAATTGTTTTGGTGAAGAATTGAATTATAAATTGAAAGATATCTATCAGTGGATTGATAACAGCTGAAGACACAGCTAAAAGACATACATATCTGTTAGTAGCAAGATGACTGATGTCAAATGAAGTTGGCTTCAATGACATGTCTAAGTACGTTCGGTTTTTCAACATCCTTGTTAGTTTGCGTTTTATATATTGTGTGTGTTTACTACTGCAAACGTCTAGATACTCAACAAGGAATGTTTAGCAAATATCTTTATGACGTCTAAATTTACCATGTTTGAATAAACTT
>NW_024537261.1:0-7031 GCF_016097555.1 Gigantopelta aegis | reverse complement strand
ATATTACATTATATCATACTTACCAACTATTATATGATAAAGATGAAATTCAGAAGAGAAGCAATTATAACACAATAAAAGTGAAGATAAAAACAATAATATATTACAAACAAAATCATTACATTCAAATACTTACAAAATATACTACATTATATAATACTTACAAACTATTACATTATACAGATGACATTAAGTAGACAAGCAATTATAATACAATAAAATGAAGATAAAAAAACAATAATATATTACAAAAAAACTAATACATTCAAAATACTTACAAAATACATTACATTATATCATACTTACCAACTATTATGTTATAAAGACGAAATTCAGAAGAGAAGCAATTACAATATCATAAAAGTGAAGATAAAAAACAATAATATATATTACAAATAAAACCATTACATTCAAAATACTTACAAAATATATTACATTATATCATACTTACCATCTATTTTATTATAAAGATGACGTTAAGAAGACAAGCAATTATAATACCATAAAAATGAAGATAAAAAAACAATAATATATTACAAACAAAATTATTACATTCAAAATACTTACAAAAATATATTACATTATATAAACTTATCAACTATTATATATAAAGATGAGATTTAGAACACAAGCAATTATAATACCATAAAAGTGAGATAACAAAACAATATATTACAAACAAAATCATTACATTCAAAATATTTATAAAATACATTATATCATACCTACCATCTAAATATTATAAAGATGACATTAAGAAGCGAAGTAATTATAATATCATAAAAGTGAATATAAAAAACAATAATATATATAAACAAAATCATTACATTCAAAATACTTACAAAATATACTACATTATATCATACTTACCACCTATTATATAATGAAGATGACATTCAGAAGAGAAGCAAGTACAATATCATAAAAGTGAAGACAAAAAAAATAATATATTACAAACAAATCATTACTTCAGAATACTTAAAAAATATATTACATTATATCATACTTACCAACTATTATATTATGAAGATGACATTAAGAAGACAGCAATTATAATACCATAAATTGAAGATAAAAAATAATAATATATTACCAAAAAACATTACTTACAAAATACTTACAAAAATAATTACATTATATCATACTTACAGCTATTATATTATGAAGATGATATTTCAGAAGACAAGCAATTATAATATTATAAAGTGAAGAAAAAAAAAACATATTACAAATAAAATCATTACATTTAAAATATTTACAAATAGATTACATATCATACTTACCAACTATTAAGATGAAATTCATAAGACAAGCAATTATAATACCATAAAATTGAAGATAAAAAACAATAATATATTACAAAAAACATTACTTCCAAAATACTTACAAAATATATTACATTATATCATACTTACCAACTATTATATTATAAGACAACATTCAGAAGACATGCAGTTATAATACCGTAAAAGAGAAGATAAAAAACAATAGTATATTACAGACAAAATCATTACATTAAAAATACTTACAAAATATATTACCTTATATCATACTTACCCACTATTATGTTATAAAGATAACATTTAGAAGACAAGCAATGACCACAACATAAAAATGGTGAAAAAGAACAATAGTATAACACAAACAACAACGTTATGTTCAGTATATACTTAAGAATTTGGTTACATTATATCATCATACTTACCGACTATTACATTATAAAGATGATATTCAGAAGAGAATATATTATAATACCATAAAATTAAAGATAAAAAAATAATATATTACAAACAAAATTATTACATTCAAAATACTTACAAAATATATTATAGTGTATCATACTTACCAACTATTTATTATAAAGATGACATTAAGAAGACAAGCAATTATAATACCATAAAATTGAAGAAAAAAAAACAACAATACATTACAAACAAAATCATTACATTCAAAATACATACAAAATATATTACATTATGTCATACTTACCAACTATTATATTATAAAGATGACATTAAGAAGACAAGCAATTATAATATCAAAAAAGTGAAGATAAAAAACAAAAACATATATCAAAAAAACATTTATTAAAAATAATTACAAATATATTACATTATATCATACTTACCCACAATATATTATAAAATGACACTCAGAAGACAAGCAATTATAATACCATAAAAGTGAAGATAAAAAAAAAAACAATAATATATTACAAAAACAAAATTATTATATTCAAAATTCTTACAAATATATTACATTATATCATACTTACCAACTATTATATTATAAAGATGACATTCAGAAGACAAGCAATTATAATAACATAAAAATGAATAGAAAAAACAATAACAATTACAAACAAATCATTACATTCAAATACTTACAAAATATATTATATTATATCATACTTACCAACTATTATATTATAAAGACGACATTAAGAAGACAAGCAATTATAATACCATAAAATTAAAGAGAAAAAAACAATAATATATTATTAAAAAATTGTTGCTTTTAAAAGAATTACAAATATATTACATTATATCATACTTACCAACTATTATTATAAAGATGACATTCAGAAGACAAGCAATTATAATACCATAAAATGAAGACAAAAAAATAACATTATATTACAAACAAAACATTACATTCAAAATACTTATAAAATATATTACATTATATCATACTTACCAACTATTATATTATAAAGATGATATTAAGAACACAAGTAATTATAACACCATATAAATGAAGACAAAAAAAACAATAATATATTACAAACCAAATCATTACTTTCAAAATACTTACAAAATATATTACATTATATCATACTTACCGGCTATTATGTTATGACGATGACATTCAAAAGACAAGTAATTATAACACCATATAAGTGAAGATAAAAAAACAATAATATATCACAAACAGAATCATTACTTTCAAAATACTTATAAAAAAAAAATATTATATTATATCATACTTACCAACTATTATATTATAAAGACGAAATTCAGAAGAGAAGCAATTATAATACCATAAAGTTGAAGATAAAAAAACAATAATGTATTACAAATAAAATCATTACATTCAAAATACTTACAAATATATATTATATCATACTTACCAACTATTATATTATACAGATGACATTAATAACACAAGCAAATATATTGCCATAAAAGTGAAGACAAAAAACCCAATAATATATTAGAAAAAATCCATTACTTTCAAAATACTTACAAAATATATTACATTATATCATACTTACCATCTATTATTTTATAAAGATGACATTTAAAAAGGCAAGCAAGTTTAATACCATAAAAGTGAAGATAAAAACAATAATATATTACAAACAATATCATTGCATTAAAATATTTACAAAATATATTACATTATATCATACTTACCAACTATATATTATAAAGACGAAATTCAGAGAGAAGCAATTATAACACAATAAAAGTGAAGATAACAAACAATAATATATTACAAACAAAATCATTACATTCAAAATACTTACAAAATATATTACATTATATCATACTTACCCACTATTATATTATGAATATGACATTTAGAAGACAAGGAATGACCACAACATAAAAATGGTGACAAAGAATAATAATATATTACAAACAACAACATCATGTTTAGTATATACTTACAGATTTTGTTATGTTATATCATACTTACCATCTATTATTTTATAAAGATGACATTTAAAAAGGTGAGCAAGTTAATACCATAAAAGTGAAGATAAAAAAACAATAATATATTACAAACAATATCATTGCATTAAAAATATTTACAAAATATATTACATTATATCATACTTACCAACTATTATATTATAAAGACAAAATTCAGAAGAGAAGCAATTATAATACCATGAAAGTGAAAATAAAAAACCATAACATATTACAAAACAAAATCATTACATTCAAAATACTTACAAAATATATTACATTACATCATACTTACCCACTATTATATTATGAAGATGACATTCAAAAAAGACAAGCAATTTTAATACCATAAAAGTGAAGATAAAAAACAATAATATATACAAAAAAACTCATTACATTCAAAATATTTACAAAATATATTACATTATATCATACTTACAATCTATTATATTATAAAGACAAAATTCAGAAGACAAAAAATTGTAAGACAATAAAAGTGGACACGAAAATATCATAACATAAAAAGAGATTCAATAGATTTACAAATTGTATTATATTATATCACACTTACCGCTATTATATATGAAGATGACATTCAGAAAATAAGCACTCAAAAAAAGAACAAAAGAACAATTTGATAACAACATTTATAGTACTTGATTTTATTTTGTTTTACATACTATCACTGTACATTAATGGTCTTTAACAAGGTATGAGAACAACCATCCTTAAAAATTTATCTCAGAAATTAGTAATTGAAACATTTGTAAATCTTTTATAAAAGAAAGGATAATTCACATGGAAAGGTGTGGTTATTAATTACATCAAAGCACACTTAATGTATTTCTGTTAAGCTACATATTCATATGCTATACTGTACTATATACATGTTAATACTATAATTAATTTGGTCTATTACCTTATTTGAAATGAATTAAATTAGCAGTATATAAACTTAATAAAGTCATGAACAATATCTTTAAAATGTATTATCTAATAGTGACCATTCAGTCACAGTTTACACATTACCAATGTATGGAATAATTACCTTAGTGGTAATGTTGATATCAGCACCATTATAGACTAAGGCTTCTACGATGTCTGTATGTCCATTATAAGCTGCATAATGAAGGACAGCCCAGCCACCCTATTGAAATATAAAAATCTATGTTCATTGAACACAAAAAAGCATCAGTATACTATAATATAATATACTTGCATAGTACATGTATAATATGACAGTCATTACACTAGATATCACTGTGATGTATATACAATAATGTTAGTATTGTAATACTGAGCAACTACATATAAATCTTATATCTTCTGTACAAGTGTTTGTATAGGTATTAATACAATATAATCAGGTCAGATATACAAGATGATTTTATGTATAACATTAAAACTATCAATTTAACAAAACACTTATAGTATGTTATAGTATATCCGAGTTGAGAAGAATCTTTCATTTAAAAAAGTGTTTATGCATGGAATGTAAGGTGAGGTATTTCCTCTCCTATTATATGTAATTAGCGCTGAAGTACATTTTACATTTATTCATTGTTTGTTCATGTGCATATCATGCGAACACACCATGTTTTCTCTCGTGTTCGTGAAGATGCCTAAGAGAAAGAGACTGAGATCACATACCAAGGAAGTTGTCGCGAGTGTCTATGACTATTCAAAGAACTCAACAGGTGTAAACAGACTCAAGATCTCTGAAATGATGCTGTTAGTTTATGATTTTGATTGTGAAGCCATCAGCCGGAAAAATCTACTACTCTATCAGCCATTATCAGTTTCTTTCTTTGTTAAAATGGTTTTTTTACAGAACCTTGGTGGCTTTATAGCTGCCTTAAATCGCAAAAGACAATACCTGGTTATTATTTAATAATAATAATTGTTATAATAGAACATCTGTTCATATAATTAGAACTGTAATTTAGAATTTTCACGTGACATATGACTAACTTCTCAAGGCGAAAATTGTTATTTATTAAATCCTCGAAGGTGTGCAATTTAAAGTATATCAAAGATATTCCATTGAAAATGTATGGAGTTTTATAGTTTGTTACTTTCTTGTGGCGTTAGAGAGCCAATTTTTATAATTATATAAATGTGCGTTTGCAAGCTGAATTGATTGGTGCAAGTCCCATGTGGGTGTATGTAAAACGGCAAAGTTATTCTGGGTGGCTCTTCTCAACTTGGACATAGTATAACACAAAAATTACTTTGAATAGAAAAAAAATATGAAGGTCTGAAACAATTCTATTCTGAAGCTCTTTATATAATTGCAATATCTTTATGGAACAAATAATCAAAGGTAATAAAGACTACATGTAAAGTAGGAATTTAAACATCAACATGTTGACAGTAGATGTACCAATTTAACAATAGTACAAAAATTAGTTAATTTGGCTCATTAACAAACTGTTTTGTCTGTTGAACAAAAACTAATCTTGTTATAAATTACAGATTTCTTTGAATGTAATTATGCAAGCTCACAAATGCTCTTACTCCATAATGCTAGGATGTTCTATACTTCTGCTCTTATTGTTCATTTTTTGTTTGTAACTGTTAGCTTAATTATTTTAGGACCTTTAACTACACATGTACTATGTGCAGTCAAATATGTGGCATATTACTATGATTCATCTCAGTTGGAATAGACAGAAACTAATTTATAAATGTTTTTAACTGTATATATGTAGTAATAAATGTGTAGTATATAACTGTCATCCATCTCATGGACATAATGCAAAATATATTAACAAAGAAAGAACTCTCATGTACGTTATATCATATATTATATACAGTGGAAACAAAAATAATTGAACAACTCATTTATATTACTTGTAATAGTTAAATATTGGTAAAATCATATGCATATTGCCAGTTAAGCTGTTTACATTTGCACACTACTTTCAATGAAATCACTTTTTAGCTGTATCATAATTGTTTATCTAGTCTCTTAATTTTATCCTATTAACCTAAAGTCTATACTTTTAGTTATGTTTAAGAGGCAAGCCAACTAATGAATACAAAAACATAAAATATTTTTTAAAAAAAAGGCATGTCCTATAGAGATATAAAGAAAAGTTCGTGTTCCCAAGTCACCAGTTATTGATGTTTGGATTTGATATAATGAAATAGGTAGCACTAAAAATTAAGTAAATTCCAGGTAGACAATATCTTCTATGTCAAGACAAAATAGACTATAAACTAGGATGTCTCTGCAAAAGACATATTTAAATGTTCTTCCAATTGGGCTTGCCTGACAAGATGTCTGTGGTATCTCAGCAAGTACAATTAAGTCAATTAGACAATTATCTTCAA
>NW_024537260.1:0-7104 GCF_016097555.1 Gigantopelta aegis | reverse complement strand
TAGTTCCTCTCTAGCGGGTTCCTCTCTAAGACTATGTTGGTGTTGTTAAAGTAGCGGGTTTCCTCTCTAAGACTATGTTGGTGTTGTTAAAGTAGCGGGTTTCCTCTCTAAGACTATGTTGGTGTTGTTAAAGTAGCGGGTTTCCTCTCTAAGACTATGTTGGTGTTGTTAAAGTAGCGGGTTTCCTCTCTAAGACTATGTTGGTGTTGTTAAAGTAGCGGGTTTCCTCTCTAAGACTATGTTGGTGTTGTTAAAGTAGCGGGTTTCCTCTCTAAGACTATGTTGGTGTTGTTAAGTAGCGGGTTTCCTCTCTAAGACTATGTTGGTGTTGTTAAAGTAGCGGGTTTCCTCTCTAAGACTATAAAGTAGCGGGTTTCCTCTCTAAGACTATGTTGGTGTTGTTAAGTAGTACTATGGGTGTGTGTTAAAGTAGCGGGTTTCCTCTCTAAGACTATGTTGGTGTTGTTAAAGTAGCGGGTTTCCTCTCTAAGACTATGTTGGTGTTGTTAAAGTAGCGGGTTTCCTCTCTAAGACTATGTTGGTGTTGTTAAAGTAGCGGGTTTCCTCTCTAAGACTATGTTGGTGTTGTTAAAGTAGCGGGTTTCCTCTCTAAGACTATGTTGGTGTTGTTAAAGTAGCGGGTTTCCTCTCTAAGACTATGTTGGTGTTGTTAAAGTAGCGGGTTTCCTCTCTAAGACTATGTTGGTGTTGTTAAAGTAGCGGGTTTCCTCTCTAAGACTATGTTGGTGTTGTTAAAGTAGCGGGTTTCCTCTCTAAGACTATGTTGGTGTTGTTAAAGTAGCGGGTTTCCTCTCTAAGACTATGTTGGTGTTGTTAAAGTAGCGGGTTTCCTCTCTAAGACTATGTTGGTGTTGTTAAAGTAGCGGGTTTCCTCTCTAAGACTATGTTGGTGTTGTTAAAGTAGCGGGTTTCCTCTCTAAGACTATGTTGGTGTTGTTAAAGTAGCGGGTTTCCTCTCTAAGACTATGTTGGTGTTGTTAAAGTAGCGGGTTTCCTCTCTAAGACTATGTTGGTGTTGTTAAAGTAGCGGGTTTCCTCTCTAAGACTATGTTGGTGTTGTTAAAGTAGCGGGTTTCCTCTCTAAGACTATGTTGGTGTTGTTAAAGTAGCGGGTTTCCTCTCTAAGACTATGTTGGTGTTGTTAAAGTAGCGGGTTTCCTCTCTAAGACTATGTTGGTGTTGTTAAAGTAGCGGGTTTCCTCTCTAAGACTATGTTGGTGTTGTTAAAGTAGCGGGTTTCCTCTCTAAGACTATGTTGGTGTTGTTAAAGTAGCGGGTTTCCTCTCTAAGACTATGTTGGTGTTGTTAAAGTAGCGGGTTTCCTCTCTAAGACTATGTTGGTGTTGTTAAAGTAGCGGGTTTCCTCTCTAAGACTATGTTGGTGTTGTTAAAGTAGCGGGTTTCCTCTCTAAGACTATGTTGGTGTTGTTAAAGTAGCGGGTTTCCTCTCTAAGACTATGTTGGTGTTGTTAAAGTAGCGGGTTTCCTCTCTAAGACTATGTTGGTGTTGTTAAAGTAGCGGGTTTCCTCTCTAAGACTATGTTGGTGTTGTTGTAAAGTAGCGGGTTTCCTCTCTAAAGTAGCGGGTTTCCTCTCTAAGACTATGTTGGTGTTGTTAAAGTAGCGGGTTTCCTCTCTAAGACTATGTTGGTGTTGTTAAAGTAGCGGGTTTCCTCTCTAAGACTATGTTGGTGTTGTTAAAGTAGCGGGTTTCCTCTCTAAGACTATGTTGGTGTTGTTAAAGTAGCGGGTTTCCTCTCTAAGACTATGTTGGTGTTGTTAAAGTAGCGGGTTTCCTCTCTAAGACTATGTTGGTGTTGTTAAAGTAGCGGGTTTCCTCTCTAAGACTATGTTGGTGTTGTTAAAGTAGCGGGTTTCCTCTCTAAGACTATGTTGGTGTTGTTAAAGTAGCGGGTTTCCTCTCTAAGACTATGTTGGTGTTGTTAAAGCGGGTTTCCTCTCTAAGACGTTGGTTTGTTAAAGTAGCGGGTTTCCTCTCTAAGACTATGTTGGTGTTGTTAAAGCGGGTTTCCTCTCTAAGACTATGTTGGTTTGTTAAAGTAGCGGGTTTCCTCTCTAAGACTATGTTGGTGTTGTTAAAGTAGCGGGTTTCCTCTCTAAGACTATGTTGGTGTTGTTAAAGTAGCGGGTTTCCTCTCTAAGACTATGTTGGTGTTGTTAAAGTAGCGGGTTTCCTCTCTAAGACTATGTGTGGTGTTGTTCTAACTATGTAGCGGGTTTCCTCTCTAAGACTATGTTGGTGTTGTTAAAGTAGCGGGTTTCCTCTCTAAGACTATGTTGGTGTTGTTAAAGTAGCGGGTTTCCTCTCTAAGACTATGTTGGTGTTGTTAAAGTAGCGGGTTTCCTCTCTAAGACTATGTTGGTGTTGTTAAAGTAGCGGGTTTCCTCTCTAAGACTATGTTGGTGTTGTTAAAGTAGCGGGTTTCCTCTCTAAGACTATGTTGGTGTTGTTAAAGTAGCGGGTTTCCTCTCTAAGACTATGTTGGTGTTGTTAAAGTAGCGGGTTTCCTCTCTAAGACTATGTTGGTGTTGTTAAAGTAGCGGGTTTCCTCTCTAAGACTATGTTGGTGTTGTTAAAGTAGCGGGTTTCCTCTCTAAGACTATGTTGGTGTTGTTAAAGTAAGACGGGTTTCCTCTCTAAGACTATGTTGGTGTTGTTAAAGTAGCGGGTTTCCTCTCTAAGACTATGTTGGTGTTGTTAAAGTAGCGGGTTTCCTCTCTAAGACTATGTTGGTGTTGTTAAAGTAGCGGGTTTCCTCTCTAAGACTATGTTGGTGTTGTTAAAGTAGCGGGTTTCCTCTCTAAGACTATGTTGGTGTTGTTAAAGTAGCGGGTTTCCTCTCTAAGACTATGTTGGTGTTGTTAAAGTAGCGGGTTTCCTCTCTAAGACTATGTTGGTGTTGTTAAAGTAGCGGGTTTCCTCTCTAAGACTATGTTGGTGTTGTTAAAGTAGCGGGTTTCCTCTCTAAGACTATGTTGGTGTTGTTAAAGTAGCGGGTTTCCTCTCTAAGACTATGTTGGTGTTGTTAAAGTAGCGGGTTTCCTCTCTAAGACTATGTTGGTGTTGTTAAAGTAGCGGGTTTCCTCTCTAAGACTATGTTGGTGTTGTTAAAGTAGCGGGTTTCCTCTCTAAGACTATGTTGGTGTTGTTAAAGTAGCGGGTTTCCTCTCTAAGACTATGTTGGTGTTGTTAAAGTAGCGGGTTTCCTCTCTAAGACTATGTTGGTGTTGTTAAAGTAGCGGGTTTCCTCTCTAAGACTATGTTGGTGTTGTTAAAGTAGCGGGTTTCCTCTCTAAGACTATGTTGGTGTTGTTAAAGTAGCGGGTTTCCTCTCTAAGACTATGTTGGTGTTGTTAAAGTAGCGGGTTTCCTCTCTAAGACTATGTTGGTGTTGTTAAAGTAGCGGGTTTCCTCTCTAAGACTATGTTGGTGTTGTTAAAGTAGCGGGTTTCCTCTCTAAGACTATGTTGGTGTTGTTAAAGTAGCGGGTTTCCTCTCTAAGACTATGTTGGTGTTGTTAAAGTAGCGGGTTTCCTCTCTAAGACTATGTTGGTGTTGTTAAAGTAGCGGGTTTCTAAGACTCTCTAAGACTATGTTGGTGTTGTTAAAGTAGCGGGTTTCCTCTCTAAGACTATGTTGGTGTTGTTAAAGTAGCGGGTTTCCTCTCTAAGACTATGTTGGTGTTGTTAAAGTAGCGGGTTTCCTCTCTAAGACTATGTTGGTGTTGTTAAAGTAGCGGGTTTCCTCTCTAAGACTATGTTGGTGTTGTTAAAGTAGCGGGTTTCCTCTCTAAGACTATGTTGGTGTTGTTAAAGTAGCGGGTTTCCTCTCTAAGACTATGTTGGTGTTGTTAAAGTAGCGGGTTTCCTCTCTAAGACTATGTTGGTGTTGTTAAAGTAGCGGGTTTCCTCTCTAAGACTATGTTGGTGTTGTTAAGTAGCGGGTTTCCTCTCTAAGACTATGTTGGTGTTGTTAAAGTAGCGGGTTTCCTCTCTAAGACTATGTTGGTGTTGTTAAAGTAGCGGGTTTCCTCTCTAAGACTATGTTGGTGTTGTTAAAGTAGCGGGTTTCCTCTCTAAGACTATGTTGGTGTTGTTAAAGTAGCGGGTTTCCTCTCTAAGACTATGTTGGTGTTGTTAAAGTAGCGGGTTTCCTCTCTAAGACTATGTTGGTGTTGTTAAAGTAGCGGGTTTCCTCTCTAAGACTATGTTGGTGTTGTTAAAGTAGCGGGTTTCCTCTCTAAGACTATGTTGGTGTTGTTAAAGTAGCGGGTTTCCTCTCTAAGACTATGTTGGTGTTGTTAAGTAGCGGGTTTCCTCTCTAAGACTATGTTGGTGTTGTTAAAGTAGCGGGTTTCCTCTCTAAGACTATGTTGGTGTTGTTAAAGTAGCGGGTTTCCTCTCTAAGACTATGTTGGTGTTGTTAAAGTAGCGGGTTTCCTCTCTAAGACTATGTTGGTGTTGTTAAAGTAGCGGGTTTCCTCTCTAAGACTATGTTGGTGTTGTTAAAGTAGCGGGTTTCCTCTCTAAGACTATGTTGGTGTTGTTAAAGTAGCGGGTTTCCTCTCTAAGACTATGTTGGTGTTGTTAAAGTAGCGGGTTTCCTCTAAGACTATGTTGGTGTTGTTAAAGTAGCTCTAAGACTATGTTGGTGTTGTTAAAGTAGCGGGTTTCCTCTCTAAGACTATGTTGGTGTTGTTAAAGTAGCGGGTTTCCTCTCTAAGACTAAGACTATGTTGGTGTTGTTAAAGTAGCGGGTTTCCTCTCTAAGACTATGTTGGTGTTGTTAAAGTAGCGGGTTTCCTCTCTAAGACTATGTTGGTGTTGTTAAAGTAGCGGGTTTCCTCTCTAAGACTATGTTGGTGTTGTTAAAGCGGGTTTCCTCTCTAAGACTATGTTGGTGTTGTTAAAGTAGCGGGTTTCTCTCTAAGACTATGTTGGTGTTGTTAAAGTAGCGGGTTTCCTCTCTAAGACTATGTTGGTGTTGTTAAAGTAGCGGGTTTCCTCTCTAAGACTATGTTGGTGTTGTTAAAGTAGCGGGTTTCCTCTCTAAGACTATGTTGGTGTTGTTAAAGTAGCGGGTTTCCTCTCTAAGACTATGTTGGTGTTGTTAAAGTAGCGGGTTTCCTCTCTAAGACTATGTTGGTGTTGTTAAAGTAGCGGGTTTCCTCTCTAAGACTATGTTGGTGTTGTTAAAGTAGCGGGTTTCCTCTCTAAGACTATGTTGGTGTTGTTAAAGTAGCGGGTTTCCTCTCTAAGACTATGTTGGTGTTGTTAAAGTAGCGGGTTTCCTCTCTAAGACTATGTTGGTGTTGTTAAAGTAGCGGGTTTCCTCTCTAAGACTATGTTGTTGTGCGGGTTGTTAAAGTAGCGGGTTTCCTCTCTAAGACTATGTTGGTGTTGTTAAAGTAGCGGGTTTCCTCTCTAAGACTATGTTGGTGTTGTTAAAGTAGCGGGTTTCCTCTCTAAGACTATGTTGGTGTTGTTAAAGTAGCGGGTTTCCTCTCTAAGACTATGTTGGTGTTGTTAAAGTAGCGGGTTTCCTCTCTAAGACTATGTTGGTGTTGTTAAAGTAGCGGGTTTCCTCTCTAAGACTATGTTGGTGTTGTTAAAGTAGCGGGTTTCCTCTCTAAGACTATGTTGGTGTTGTTAAAGTAGCGGGTTTCCTCTCTAAGACTATGTTGGTGTTGTTAAAGTAGCGGGTTTCCTCTCTAAGACTATGTTGGTGTGTGTTAAAGTAGCGGGTTTCCTCTCTAAGACTATGTTGGTGTTGTTAAAGTAGCGGGTTTCCTCTCTAAGACTATGTTGGTGTTGTTAAAGTAGCGGGTTTCCTCTCTAAGACTATGTTGGTGTTGTTAAAGTAGCGGGTAAGACTATGTTGGTGTTGTTAAAGTAGCGGGTTTCCTCTCTAAGACTATGTTGGTGTTGTTAAAGTAGCGGGTTTCCTCTCTAAGACTATGTTGGTGTTGTTAAAGTAGCGGGTTTCCTCTCTAAGACTATGTTGGTGTTGTTAAAGTAGCGGGTTTCCTCTCTAAGACTATGTTGGTGTTGTTAAAGTAGCGGGTTTCCTCTCTAAGACTATGTTGGTGTTGTTAAAGTAGCGGGTTTCCTCTCTAAGACTATGTTGGTGTTGTTAAAGTAGCGGGTTTCCTCTCTAAGACTATGTTGGTGTTGTTAAAGTAGCGGGTTTCCTCTCTAAGACTATGTTGGTGTTGTTAAAGTAGCGGGTTTCCTCTCTAAGACTATGTTGGTGTTGTTAAAGTAGCGGGTTTCCTCTCTAAGACTATGTTGGTGTTGTTAAAGTAGCGGGTTTCCTCTCTAAGACTATGTTGGTGTTGTTAAAGTAGCGGGTTTCCTCTCTAAGACTATGTTGGTGTTGTTAAAGTAGCGGGTTTCCTCTCTAAGACTATGTTGGTGTTGTTAAAGTAGCGGGTTTCCTCTCTAAGACTATGTTGGTGTTGTTAAAGTAGCGGGTTTCTCTCTATGTTGGTAAGACTCTAAGACTATGTTGGTGTGTTAAAGTAGCGGGTTTCCTCTCTAAGACTATGTTGGTGTTGTTAAAGTAGCGGGTTTCCTCTCTAAGACTATGTTGGTGTTGTTAAAGTAGCGGGTTTCCTCTCTAAGACTATGTTGGTGTTGTTAAAGTAGCGGGTTTCCTCTCTAAGACTATGTTGGTGTTGTTAAAGTAGCGGGTTTCCTCTCTAAGACTATGTTGGTGTTGTTAAAGTAGCGGGTTTCCTCTCTAAGACTATGTTGGTGTTGTTAAAGTAGCGGGTTTCCTCTCTAAGACTATGTTGGTGTTGTTAAAGTAGCGGGTTTCCTCTCTAAGACTATGTTGGTGTTGTTAAAGTAGCGGGTTTCCTCTCTAAGACTATGTTGGTGTTGTTAAAGTAGCGGGTTTCCTCTCTAAGACTATGTTGGTGTTGTTAAAGTAGCGGGTTTCCTCTCTAAGACTATGTTGGTGTTGTTAAAGTAGCGGGTTTCCTCTCTAAGACTATGTTGGTGTTGTTAAAGTAGCGGGTTTAAGACTATGTTGGTCTCTCTAAGACTATGTTGGTGTTG
>NW_024537259.1:0-12118 GCF_016097555.1 Gigantopelta aegis | reverse complement strand
ATACATTTTTATGTGGCATCTGTATCAAAAATACATGGAATCCTGGAAGCACTTTGAGGGGTGTTTTTGATGGAATTAAAACTCGCTTAACACACCATGCATTAGCTTTAAGAAAGCTTCTCAAGAAAGTGTTGTCTCGTTTCAACACAACAAAAATCCACTTGGAACAGAAAGACCCTGCAGAAAACTAGTTAGCTTAGCAGTAGACAGGAGGAAAGCCACACACACACACACACAGAGTAATTTAGTGTTGCTTCAAGTAATCACTTGTGATTAACGCAAATTTTAAAGAAAACTACATAGCAAAATATATTATCGTTCGAAAGTTAATTAGGAGATAACCATATGTAGTTTTTAGATTTGCGGGGTCTATTTAATCCCGCAAAATGTCATTTTGACGAAGGCGTCACAAAAACGAAACATTGCGGGCATGATTAAATCTAAAAACTCCATATGGTTATGTCCATTGTAAACTGAATCGTTTAAAGAACTAACTGTATATTGGGCATTTCTTGAAAAAAAAATACCTGGCAAAATACACCCTTGATTAAGTCGTTCGCAATGACGTTTACAATCCATTTTAGATGCACTAGTTGTTATTAATTTAAAAACATTGTTTAAGTTCCGTTAGGATACACGATGGACCGGAATGTAATATATTATATTAACAATGTGCATCTGAGGTCTAAATATATCATTTTTAATTTTAAAAAATTCAAATATTAAATACTTGAATGAACTCTCACCCAGAAGTGATCTGTGTAGGGAGACCCTATTTGTTACATGTGGGACTCAGTTTGTTTAGGTTTTTTCACCTTGTCATAAGCACTCGCTGGCGCTCGATATAACTGGATAACCCAAGTTATTAGGCACTGTAAAAGATGCACACACACACACAGACAGACACACACACAGACAGACAGACAGAGACACACATACACACACACACATACACACACTTTAGACACTCCATACACACGCGGGACAGAATAACTATTTTTCAAAAACGTTTTCTAGGATTCTAATGAGGTGACCATTTGTTGACTTAGTTCTAGATAAAATAACAATGATTTAAAATGATATGATATGCTGTGTATTTCAAAGAGGAATAACCAGTTTATAACAATTCTAATTTAGGTGATGGAAACATGCTTGATAAGAAATATTTACTCACACGAGCTGCACTTGTTAACCGTGTGACAATGATGTGCTATCATTTTCACAATCATCGATTTCAACAACTATGAAGTGATATTTATGTTGCTAATGTCTAAATATAAAACAAAACCAAGTTGAGTAAGAAACCAAAAGTGGTAGATGGACCCAAATTGAGCTTATATAATAAAAGTAGGGGGAAACATTCAAATGTGGCAGGGGTAACATTAAGGATTTTTTCCCAGGAGTCTATTTTTCTCCAGTGGACTCATTTGCTCCTGAACTGGCTCATTTCCATGAGTCCATTCTCAAAATCCATGAGTCCATATTTTGTTTTCAGAAATAACAGCTTAAGAACACGTTTCCATAGCTTCAGTCAAGACAGACAACATCAGTTGTATTTAACAGTTGTGCAGTCAACAAAATTGATTCCATCATGTACCAGTTTACATGAACAAATAATAAAAGAAAATTTACTGTCTGAATTGGGATTCGATCCAGCAACCCACGACACTTCCTAACTCAGCAAACGAAGAAAGGAAGGAAATGTTTTTATTTAACGACGTACCAAAACATTTCATTGACAGTTATATGACATCAGATATATGGTTAAGAACCACACAGATATTGAGAGAGGAAACCCGCTGTCACCACTTCAAGGACTACTCTTTTCAATTAGCAGCAAGGGATATTTTATATGCACCATCCCACAGACAGGGCAGTACATACCACAGACTTTGATATACCAGTCATGTTGCACTGGCTGGAACGAGATAGAGCCTAATGGGCCCACAGACAAGGATCGATCCCAGACCGACCGCGCATCAAGCAAGCACTTTACAACACTGCTACGTCCAGCAATTCAGCAAATGAACCTTGCTCCAGGTCCCTTCACACCTGCTGGGAAGTCAATACTCAAAATGTCTGAGTAATGACCTGGGAGCGTGGTAATGGTTTTTCCTGTAAATGGATATATGACTGGCACACAGGTACATAATTACTATAGTTTGACTAGTTACGGTATTGTAACGGAAACTTTCGTCTATGTCTCAGTTAAGTGAGAAATTTCTTGTCTTTGGGACTATGTTGGTCAGTATTCTGATTTTAGATGGGAAAGTCTACTTAACCTTCTGACTACTGCAGGCGAGATATCTTACCCGATATTGCCCAAAATGTGGTCAATAATTTTTTATTACATAATGTCATCCATAAGACTCCTACATTCCTGCTTTATTTATCAGAATTGAAATACGCTAACGCTTATAATTTCCCGCAATGTGTTAAAACATGGGATTTAGTGACGTGACATAATCCTATGACGTTGTATGACATGCAGATTAATAGGGAAATAAACAGTTGAAACATGACCAAGACAAAAATCAAATTCGAATCAAATATTTCTGTCGTATTTGCGGAATTAAACCCAGTATTGACTAAAGATGTTATCTTTTTGTTGAAGGACAGCAAAGAGTTTTGTCACAAGTTTGTGCTTGTTTACATTAGAAAGAAAGAAAGAAATGTTTTATTTAACGACGCACTCAACACATTTTATTTACAGTTATATGGCATCAGACATATGGTTAAGGACCACACAGATTTTGAGAGGAAACCTGCTGTCGCCACTAGATGGGCTACTCTTCCGATTAGCAGCAAGGGATCTTTTATTTGCACTTCCCACAGGCAGGATAGCACAAACCATGGCCTTTGTTGAACTAGTTATGGATCACTGGTTGGTGGAAGTGGTTTACACCTACCCACTGAGCCTTGCGGAGCACTCACTCAAGGTTTGGAGTCGGTATCTGGATTAAAAATCCCATGCCTCGACTGGGATCCGAACCTAGTACCTACCGGCCTGTAGACCAATGGCCTACCACGACGCCACCGAGCCAGTTTTGTTTACATTAGAATTAACAGTTGACTTGCATTATGTAATCTACTCATTAATTGGATATAATTATGTCTCATCTTTATTTTCATTTGTCAGGGCATTATCACTTTTGATGGACCAGTGGGACCGTCTCTCAGGGCAATATCATTATTTATGGAAGGTCATGTGACTGGTTTTGGACCAATAAGAATACAGATATATTTTCATTGTTGACATTAAGCAATAATGTGCATTATATATCGTTGAATATGCATTGTTTTTGTTTGTAATAAATTTAGGGTACTTACAAATTAGTGCTATTATTAACTTGACATTATTTGTCATATGTGGTGTTTGCTACTATAATGTGACACTATTTGCAATATTCTTGGAATGGCTATTTTTATTTTGACATTATTTAGAATATTCCTAGTTTATTAGTTTTTGAATATTCCTATTTTACCAAACTTTTAATCACTTATGACTTGATTACCACAATTGGTTTATACAACATTAAATTACTCACCAGAATGCTTTTCTTTGAATTCTCTTTTGAATATCTGTCCTTGATGTGAGCTGTTATTTCTTTGCTTAAATGATGAAACATACGTATGTTCTCACAAAGAACCCGTATGACCATTGTTGTCATTTCAGATCTCAAATCCACTTCCTCCATATTGCTGGGCAAGTATGAAGTCAAGGAATGTTGAGAATGTCTTGTGGCAATGTTTTATTTAACAATGCACTCAACACATTTTATTTACGGTTATATGGCATAAGACATATGGTTAAGGACCACACAGATTGAGAGAGGAAACCCACTGTCGCCACTTCATGGGCTACTCTTTTCAATTAGCAGCAAGGGATCTTGTCATATGAGAGACGCAGCGTGGGCACTCTGTCTAAAGCTGCACAACCTTGTACCATGGTGTACATCTTGTTGTGCTTGTCTCTCGTTTGATGTCTTGTCGTCACTTTTTGATTTACATTGTCGAAACACAAGGAATAAGCAATTGCACCTGTAGTCCAAGAGAATGTCAACAAAAGTAAAACATGTATACGAGTGATGCCATTACAAGCCATATATCCCAGGACAATTCATATTAAAGGCCAGTCGTCATTCGATATGTATTGTAGTAGAGAAAATCGTGTTATATACATAAAAAACCCAAAATAATATTCCACACAATTTTATCTTATGATAAGGCGTATCATAAAATATTGTTTGTTTCCGGTTACCCGACCATAACAACGTTTTCCACGAAAACATTCCAAAACTATCACAAGCACTAATTTGGTGTCATTTAGGGGATAACCCTACTGTGTTTTCCGATTTGCGGACGTATATCGGTGGTTTTACTGTCGCAACATTGTTGATATAAAAATAGTACAGATAAAGATCATACCAATATATTTTTGAATACATTACTTCACTAGAAGTATACCACAGATGTTGATTTAAAAACTACAACTGTATACATGTATATAAAAGATTATGTGAACGTTTTCTACCTATGTGTTTATTCATGATTATAAACTCATGCATAATGAGAATTGCCAATTAGCTAAGCCCCCCCCCCCCCCCCAAAAAAAAATATTTGCCCAACCAACCCCACTTTTTTTCTTTCTAGTTTTTATTTAAGGACAGCTCAACAAATTTTATTTACGGTTATATGGCATTAGGACATATGGTTAAGGACCACACAGATATTTAGAGAGGAATACCCGCTGTCGCCACTTCATGGGCTACTCTTTTGTCAATTAGCAGCAAGGGATTTTTTATATGCACCACCCCACAGACAGGGTAGTACATACCACGGCCTTTAATATACCAGACGTGTGCACTGGCTGAAACGAGAAATGGCTTACCCATGCATCATCTCTACTTGGCATTTGGTTGGCCAAAGTGTGGCACCATCAGAATCAGTTGTGGGGATCCCTCTCAATCTTCGAGATCTGACTGTTGGTCATTTAGGTGGGTCAGCTCTCTGCGCTAAATTTTCAGTGGGTATCTTTTTTCTCAAAAAAGTTAGGTCCGACACCGTTTTGAATGGTCAGAACACACTCGCTGTTGGTTCCAGTATTCCGGCTTATAGCTATAATCCAGGCCCTTCTAGATTCCTTTTTCTTTTGGCAGTTTGTGCAAAGTAACTCTTTGTTTAGTTCAAGTCCAATAATTACAGTGAGAATCATATTGGCGCCATTTTTTGTTTTTTTTTTTTTTTTTTTTTTTTTTTTTTTTTTTTTTCTCGTGTTTTCTTTTTTATGCACAATTTTTTTTTTTTTTTTTAAATATTATGCCACTCTTTTTTTCACTGAAATTTTTTTTTTTTTTAAACCTTTTTTTTCAAATGAGGGTTTGTGTACGTTTGATTTTTTTTTGCCATTTTTATATGCGTCTATTTTTTTTTTTTTTCCCACTTGGGTTTTGGTTTTTTTTGTGTGTTTTTTTTTTTGGCAAAGAAGACACCCAAAAAGATTTTGGAATGTATTTTTAAACTAATTTAACTCAAAATATTTAAAATTTTTCCTCTTTATTTTTATGACCCTATTAGTCATTTCCTTGAGACTTTTTTTTTTTTTTTTTTTTTTTTTTTCTGGAAGGCCACTTTGGACATTAAACACGCTCTCATTACAGTAGAGACCAACCTAGGTCTTTGTTGGCAATTCCTGGACTACCAGACGTGTAGGGCAACGAGTGCCGCTATAATACCACCAACAATACCGTAGTTTTGACGTCAAATACCTTCCTCCCCTCAATTCGATGTTCCAGTTAAAGTGATTACCAAAAAATCCACACATTAATCACTAATTGTACTTTACTACAGAAAGAAAACCAGACAGCACCCACATTCATTGCTACGCTTTCGTGACACTCCGTCGCAACAATTGCCAAGCTCGGCGATCTATTTCGGGAGAAACGTAGGACCACAGTGAATCCGCGCACTGGGCGATTCCGCCTTGTGCAGCTACGTTACAGGGGCCGTCTCATATCAAGCGGTTATTATTTTATAAAACAAATCGTCAGTCAAAAAAGAAACTTGTAAAATCACCGACAAATACATTCATTGTCCGTACTGTTAACTGCCAATGCGTATCGATGGGTAATCTCATTAATGATGTGGCAACATCTATCACGCTGGATAAAAAAGTTCTAAACTTTTTTTAAAAACTCCCACACACCCTCTCGTTCTGAGTACAGTTGTGGTGCTGGTGAGAAGGTATGACTTAATTACTTGAACACTCATAAAGGTTATGATATAAAAGCCAAACGTTCCGACATCATATTAAGTTAATATTTTTTATTCTTTTTGAAAGAATCACTAGGTAACATGGCGTTTGATATTAATTATGGCCTATACTGATTGAGAGAGGAAACCCCTGTCGCCACAGTTCATGGGCTACTCTTTTCATTATCAGCAAATGATCTTGTTAATAATATGCGAGACGCAGCGTTGGCACTCTGTCTAAAGCTGCACAACCTGGTACCATGTGTGTACATCTTGTTGTGCTTGTCTCTCGTTTGATGTCGTTGTCGTCACTTTTTTTTTGATTTACATTGTCGAAACACAAGGAATAAGCAATTGACACCTGTAGGCCAAGAGAATGTCAAAGTCAAAAGTAAAACATATATACGAGTGATGCCATTACAAGCCATATATCCCAGGACAATTCATATTAAAGGCCAGTCGTCATTCGATATGTATTGTAGTAGAGAAAATCATGTTATATACATAAAAAATGTTACCCAAAATAATATTCCACACAATTTGATCTTATGATAAGGCGTATCATAAAATATATGTTTGTTTTCCGGTTACCCGACCATAAACAACGTTTTCCACGAAAACATTCCAAAACTATCACAAGCACTAATTTGGTGTCATTTAGGGGATAACCTCGACTGTGTTTGTCCGATTTGCGGACGTATATCGGTGGTTTTACTGTCGCACATTGTTATATAAAATAGTACAGATAACATACCATATTTTTGAATATATTACGTCACTAGAAGTTATACCACAGATGTTGATTTAAAAACTACAAACTGTATACATGTATCGTAAAGATTATGTGAAGCGTTTTTTCTACCTAGTGTTTTATTCATTATTATAAACTCATGCATAATGAGAATTGCCAATTAGCTAAGCCCCCCCCCCCCCAAAAAAAAATATTTCCCAACCAACCCAACCTTTTCTTTCTAGGTTTGTAATTTAATGACACTCAAACAAAATTTTATTTACGGTTATATGGCATTAGACATATGGTTAAGGACCACACAGATATTAGAGCGGAAACCCGCTGTCGCCACTCATGGGCTACTCTTTCAATTAGCAGCAAGGGATTTTTATATGCACCCACCCCACAGAACAGGGTAGTACATACCACGGCTTTTACATATACCAGACGTGGTGCACTGGCTGAAACGAGAAATGGCTTACCCATGCATCATCTCTACTTGGCATTTGGTGGCCAAGCTTGTGGGCCACCATCAGAATCAGTTGTGGGACGGCTTCTCTCCAATCTTCGAGATCTGACTGTTGGTCATTTAGGTGGGTCAGCTCTCTGCGCTAAATTTTCAGTGGGTATCTTTTTCTCAAAAAAGTTAGGTCCGACACCGTTTTTGAAATGGTCAGAACACACTCGCTGTTGGTTTCCAGTATTTCCGGCTTATAGCTATAATCCAGGCCCTTCTAGATTCTTTTTCTTTTGGCAGTTTGTGCAAAGTAACTCTTTTGTTAGCCCGAGTACTCTGACTGTAAGAGAGCTAGACGGACATTTGGACATAAACACGCTCTCATTACAGTCAGAGACCAACCTATGTCTTTTTTTGGCAATTCCTGACTACCAGACGGTAGGCAACGAGTCCCGCTCTAATACCACAACAATCCTATGTTTGACGTCAAATACCTTTACATCAATCATTTTCGAGTTAAGTGATACAAAAAACCCCCCTCCATCCACATATTAATCACTAATACACTTACTACAGAAAGAAACCCGACAGCACCCACATTCAGCTACGCTTCGTGACAACTCCGTCGCAAACAATTGCAAAGCTCGGCGATCTATTTCGAGACGTAGACCACGTGATCGCGCACTGGGCGATTCCGCCTTGTGCAGCAGTTACCAGGGGCCGTCGCATATCAAGCGGTTATTATTTTCATAAACAAATCGGCAGTTCAAAAAAGAACTTGTAAATCAGCGACAAATATCATTGTCGTACTGTTAACTGCACAATGCGTATCGATGGGTAATCTCATTAATTGTGGCTACATTCTACGGCTGAAAAAAGTTCTAAACCTTTTTTAAAACTCCCACACACCCTCTCGTTCTGAGTACAGTTTGTGGGCATCTGATCAGAAATCGTGGTAGCGTACTTGAACATCAAACTGATATAAGCAGGTTAATTCCGACATCGGACCTGGCAGTCATTTGTGGCCATACATGCATACGGCGAAAACTCATCGCCATCGGTCCATAGGCGTCAGCTTGTCTACTATGACGGAACTCCCGTCTACAACTGATCATTGAGTATTGTGTTACAGAATCGGGTCTTTGTTCAGTTGTTGAAAAACAATTGGGCTGTGTTCTACGTAGGTTAATTCATTGTCAATAATTATTAACTACCATATAATATATGTGATTTTACATTTGCTTGGATAAAACGATCGTTCATATGAAATTAGTTATTAAATGCAAACAGAATACTTACAACCAACCCAAAACAAAATTTGAACTATTTTTATTACTTAATTTACTAGTATCCTACCGCCTTTTTCTTCTTTATTTTTCTTTTTGCTTTTTTAATGAGATATTACACCATAGTTTCACATTTGAGTCATTTCCGCATATTTCTTAGGGAGTGGGTTTCAGCTCAGTCGTTTGAGTGTTCGCGTCGCAGAATCGAACAACCTCGATGGAAATCCATTCAACCAATTGATTTCTTGTCGTTCCAACTAATGCACCAGAACTGGTCAGTGGCCTGTGGGAAAGTACATATAAAAGATCCATTGCTAATGTAGCGGGTTTTCTTCTCCAATACTCATATCAGAGTTACCAAATGTTTGACATCCACTAGCTAGTGATTAATTAATCAATGTGCTCTAGTGGTGTCGTTGAAACAAAACAAATTTCAATATTTTTTAGTTTGATCTGAAATAGCAAAACAACTATAAGATAAGTTTTAAAGATCGAATGAGCTATGCACCGTGATTCAATTTTGTTTTGCAGTAACAAGCATTGCCATCCTTCCCTTAACGCCGCGGAATACATCTTATGATACCCCATCCCCTCAAGAGCGTTACGTAATTGTTGAAGAAAAAAAAAAAACCACACACTATACTGTACTAATGACTAATTCATACAAACATCAAAATAATCAAATTAAATTATACTTACTTTATCTTTCATAAGAGGAGGCAGTACGTAGGCACATACTTTTGCCGTATCCTGTCGATAACACCCAAATGTATCTTCAAATTCAAAATGGAATCAATAATGTGTAATTGTTTTGGTTTAATGACGTAATGAAATCCAAAATTCATCCAAAACGGCATTAAGCCAACTCTTCCATGTTGTAACTTCGCTTGATATGAGACGGCCCCTGTAACTGCTGCACAAGGCGGAATCGCCCAGTGCGCGATCACGTGGTCTACGTCTCGAAATAGATCGCCGAGCTTTGCAATTGTTGCGACGGAGTGTCACGAAAGCGTAGCTGAATGTGGGTTTGTGCTGTCGGGTTTCTTTCTGTAGTAAGTGTATTAGTGATTAATATGTGGATTTTTTTTTTATATCACTTAACTCGAAAATGATTGATGTAAAGGTATTTGACGTCAAACATAGGATTGTTGTGGTATTAGAGCGGGACTCGTTGCCTACCGTCTGGTAGTCAGGAATTGCCAAAAAAAGATATAGGTTGGTCTCTGACTGTAATGAGAGCGTGTTTATGTCCAAATGTCCGTCTAGCTCTCTTACAGTCAGAGTACTCGGGCTACTCTTTTGTTAAATTTGCCGATCTTACCACGAAAATTATGACAATTTGTCATGCAACAATAATATTTCCCCATGTTCTGACGTTTACGGATTGGGCCGGAAATATAAAATACCTACGGTCTTACGGATGGGCCGCGAAATATACCGGCAAAGGACATAACTCGCAAATAGCACAATTACGAAAGTCGGGAAATTAGCAGACGACAATTTGTAGTACATTTCCGTGAATGGATGTTTTCCCATTCATGTGACGTCAAATTCTCATGAGATTCTCGCGTTATCTGTCATGGCTGCCAAAGAATTTTTTTTTGAGTTGATATTTGTTAATTTGGGATTTATTTATTACATTTGCAAAAAAAAAAAAAATAATAATAATAAAACGTGCCAACAATATCAAATAAGTGTTTTGAATAAAATGTAATTGAATTCTTTACAGAACACTGAATTTTTGTTTGCTACAATCGGGTCAGGTCAGGTCAGAGAGTTTAACGTGCACATTCAGAACAAACTGTTGTAGCGCACGCCTGTCCTGGGCGCAGGTCTCGGCCTCAGCCGGTTCCTCCGTCCAGGACAGGAAAGGGGCGGGGAGGGTGAAGGGGGCACCGCTGTACTGTCAGGTGCAAGCTAGGGAGCATCTGCAGTCCGACCGTGATCGGTAACAGGCGGAGGGGTGGTTTGGGTGTGCTAGGGAATTTTGAGTCCCGAAGTATGAGTCCAAAGAGAAATGGTGCGCATTTATGAGAAGGAAATTAGGCACATTTTTGAACGGTCTGCCGATATAGTAAATGAAGGGAGCTACGTATACAGTTTTTGGAATTGTATTAAGCCGAGAGTAGCTCGTTACGGGGACCCTAGATGGCGTTGAAAATGTCTCCCTAGGGTGCCCATAGGGCCCTTAAAGGGCATGAACTGTCAGCTCATGGCATGACAACCCAGGGGAGACTCGCTAGCAATTGTGTATGTATCGCTACAATTGGAATTGCAAAATGGTTTAACGTGCACATTCAGAGCAAACATGTGTGTAGCGCACGCCTGTCCTGGGCACAAGTACCGGCCTCAGCCGGTTCCTCCGTCCAGGACAGGAAAGGGTTGGGGTGGGTGAAGGAAGGACCGCCTGCACTGGCAGGTGCAAGGGAGCACCAGCAGTCCAACCGTAGTCAGTAACAGGCGGGGGTTGGTATGGTGCTATGTAATTTGGAATGTCCCGTAGGATTAAGCCAAAGGGAAATGAGTGCGCATTTGATGAAGGAAGTTTTGGCGCAATTTTGATGGTCGTTCTAAAAATAAACGGTAATTGCTACAATTCAGTTCAATTCAATTTATTGGATATTACCAAACAAGCTGGTGACGGTGTCAGCAAACAGATAAAAAACAAACATACAACATCAATAACCACAACATCAATAACCACAACAACAATTAATAATAATAACAATATTAATGCACATGCCAGACGGAGAAACAAAATTTGTATTATATTTGCTACACGAGGTATATGCCTCACCTCGTAGCACTAAACAGAAGACCGTGTCGATGTGAGCGCTACGTTATCGTATATATATACTTAACTCCAAAAGAAACGCGAATACGTAGATTGGAGGTTTTGAGTGCACTCATTGAAATACGTCCCAAAGTTCTTAAAATAATCGTTTCTATGAAAAACTTAAACAATTCGTAAAGATGAGATTTCATGTTATTGACATGTTAAAAATCGAGGTCGCATTGTCATTTGAAATGTCAAGGCCATGGCGCTTCTTCAATGGCGTCACATGCCACTCAAACATGTCCACTAATAGCGGGTGTGTCCGCCATTGCTGGCCATGACCGCCCGCACACCTCCTACCCATGGAGAGGAAGAGGTTCCTGATGAAGGCCCTTGGGCACGTTGTTGTAGGTGTTCCACGACGGCCTGGCGGGAGCTGCTGCTGTGTCACCACGGGAGCAGGGCGTTGGTTCATCATGCGCTGAACCTCGTCCCTCATATGTGCTCGATGGGGTTCAGATCCGGGCTTAAAGCTGGCCAGTCCATTGTGATGATGTTGGTGCTGTGCCAGGAAGCCTGGTGTGGGCCCGTGCCGTGTGTGGCCTGGCGTTGTCGTG
>NW_024537258.1:0-7080 GCF_016097555.1 Gigantopelta aegis | reverse complement strand
AATTAAAGTCAATTACAAACCTAAGTCATTTTGGTTCGGGCTGGAACTCCATACACATCTGGAATAGTACTGAGTTTTCTGCTTGGCTTATAATGAAAGGTATTACTATATTGTGTGATAGCCTACCTATCCACAAATTCTACAAAAGCTCTACCCAATAAAATTACTAATTGTTCAGTATACAATGATATGTTTTAAAAAAACACATCATAATGGATTTACTTGATATTATCATAATGTTAAAGACATTGTATGGTTGTATAAACAACTAAAATAGTAACACTTAAATTTATGCTATTACTTATCATATTCAAAGAACTACCCATTTTCCATAACAGGGATTGTGACAGTAGTACTATTTTTATCTCATTACTATTTCCTTTACCTTTTTGCCAGGAGCCCTAACAAAACATGTAGTCTTCTATTTTTTCTGCCAAATATAGTGCTATTATTTAATAAATTTGAATGATGCAGCAATGTCTTAATATTTTTTGTTAATTTATAGTTTACTTTTTAATTTGATTTCTATTTTATAATAGCCCAGTAAAAGGACAGTGTTGTTGTAAATACAGGTAGTACATACATCCATTAATATATATAGAGTATAGGTATTGTATCAATTATACTCCTCTGAGTGGGGCCGAAGTTTGTGTTGTCATCATGGAGGATATTTTAGTTTGTAGTGATCAGATACAATCCACTATGTTAGCTTCAATATTGTCCTGGTTTATATTTTATCTTTATTTCTAGATAAACTTCAAAATCATAATGGAGAATGCTTTACAGTTGATCGTACATCTTGGGGCTTTAGACGAAGGCCACCCTCAGTGACTTTTTGTCCTTGAAGACGATTTTAGAGAACTAGCCTAACTGTCAGTATGTAGGTAATCCTCCCTGTTTAAAATCACATTATGATATCTTCTATGAAGTTTGGTGGAGGTAATATTATTAATGAAGTATAGGACCACCACATGATGGTAGAATAGTACCAATATTTGAGGAACGTTTGTTACAAATGGGGTAAGTTAAGTGATAGCATAATTATGTTTTATTTTAATTATAATGTACACAGATCCTGGCTAAGTATTAATGGTGAAGCTATTTATGGTATTAAACTCATGGTACATATCAGAATGACACTATTAATGTGATGTATTGGTTTAGTTAAATGACCGTTTTTCTATTCATAATGTATGTACATGCAGTACACTAGCAATCCAACTAGTGGGGTTCTGTGTATGCTATTGTTCTAGTTGGCCTTAGAAATTTATTCTAACGTATTGGTTCAGGATCAAGGGGGGGCGTACTACCATACTGAGGCTACATTACTAGGTTATGGTAAAGTAGTTCATGAGGTGGCAGTTAGTGGAAGTGGGAGTTTTGATATTATATGGCCCTACCTTCCACTGGATACTCCATTGCAGTGGGCTTGGTCATCAAACTAGACAATATGGATCCAAATTAAACTATTATAATATAGGATGGGGGTCCCTTGCTACATGTTGTAGTATAGTTATTTATTTTTAATGCTTGCATTTTAGTTTGTAATATTTAATTGTATTATGACTGGTGGAGTTTTTTTAATTATTAAACCAAATAGATTCATAATTATTTTTTTGTAATAAAGTCGCATTTGAGCAAGCTTGCAATTAATTTTTTTATTTACACAAATTCTTTGTCAGATTTTGAGTTTGTTCCTAAAAAAAATAGTGATTAATAAATGAAGAAAGGTATGTGGTTTGTAATTCTAATAATCACATCGAGTTGGGCTGCTCAATATCACCTCACTGTGATTCTCTGGATAAGAGACCACTACCATCCTGGTATGATGAGTTAAAAATTGGTATCTTTATGCACTGGGGTGTAAAAAAAAAAAATACTCTGTGCAAAGTTTTAGTCAGAGTGTTCTGGGGGAGAATGGAAAGGAAGCAACCCTTCTCCTAGTGTAGTGAACTTTATGGAGAAGAGGCGTTATCCACCATGGCTTGTACTTATCCTGATTTTGCGCCCATGGGTTTAAAAGCTGAGCTCTTTGATCCTAATCAAATGGCTAATCTGGTTACAGAAATCATGAGCAAAGTATGTTATATTACATTATTTTAACATTCTAAATTAATGTTATTACATATACAGGTATGTTGTTGTTACCAGTAAACATCATGAGGGATTCACTAACGGCCAAGTAAAACAGCTTGGAACTGGAATGCTATGGATACTGGAACCACATCGTGATCTTGTTGGTGATTTAGCTAGTGCCATCAGAAATAACACTGATCTCATTTTGGTCTATAACTTTTCGTCAGTTGAATGGTTCAATTCCACTTTATTTACAAGACAGGCAAATGGATTTAAAACACAGACATATGTGAGGTAATTATTACTTCTAGTTTAAATAATCTATTTATTTTTTTATATATGTCTCTAGGAAGTTAGTATTACCACAAATTGCATGAAATAGTCAATACTTACAGCAACCTGAAGTCATTTGGGTCTGATGGAGATGCAGGTCCAGACGCATCTACTGGAACAGTACCTGAGTTTCTGGCTTGGCTTTATAATGAAAGGTAATATATATTGTCATCATATTATGGATATAACTATAGGACATACTCTAATACAAGTGAAAACAAGATGAAGAGATACATTATCGCTCTAAATATCTAACTCTATAATGTATAATCATTTGATATTTAGTAGCAATCGCTGAAAGACTATAATTTATCATAAATTTTTATAATGTTTAATATTTTGGTATTCATTTATAGCCCAGTAAAGATAATGTTGGTTGTAAGATGATAGGTATGTATGTGGGCATCTTAGTATGAACAGGTTGTTACACATGTATCCATTATACTCTTTTAGATGGGGTCAAGTGTTGTGCTTGTCATCATGGAGGATTTTTTCAGTTTTCATGACAGTATATATCCACGTACATTATGCTCCTAATATTGTCCTGTTTTAATGATTTATCTTTATTTCTGAGATAAACTTCAAAATCATAAATGGGAGAATGCCTTTACAGTTGTAGATTCGTCATCTTGGGGGCTTTAGACGAGAGGCCCACCCTCAAAAAAAAAAGTGACTTTTTGTCCATTAAGACATTTTGGAAGAACGGAGCCTCACTGTCAGGTATGTAGGTAAGATCGCTCCACTGTTTTTAAATCACATTTATATATTTCTATGAAGTTGTGGAGGTAATATATTAATGAAATATAGGACCCCCACATGATGGTAGAATAGTACCACTATTTGAGGAACGGTTTTACAGAATGGGTAAGTTAAGTGATAGCATAATTATGTTTTATTTAATTATAATGTACACAGGACTCCTGGCTAAGTATTATGGTAGCTATTTATGGTAGTAAACCATGGACATATCAGAATGACACTATTAATGGTGTTGTATGGTTTAGTTACATGACCAGTTTTCTATTCATAATGTATGTACATGCAGGTACACTAGCAATCCAACTAGTGTTCTGTGTAATGCTATTGTGTCTTAAGTGGTGAGAAATTTTTCTAACTATTGTTTCAGTCAAGACTACTACAATAGCTGAGCTACATTACTAGTATGGTAAAGTACATTGTAAGTGAAGTGGCAGTAGTGGAGAAGTTGATATTTATCAATGCCCTACCTTCCACTGGGATACTCCATTGCAGTGGCTGGGTCATCAAACTAGACAGGTATATGATCCAAACTAACTAATGATAATATAGATGTCGCTTGCTACAAATTGTATTAGTATTATTAATTTATGCATTAGTTTTATCTGCATTGACAAAATACTTTACAGCTGCTATATATTTAATTTTAATAATTATTATTATGGCTGATATTGACTACTAACTGTTGGTTTATATTTTTCGGTTATCACCATTCTCCGGGCTCTATACAAACGCTAAGTAGGACCTCTCTTAGTCCTTTCTCATATATTGATGTTAAACTATTTAGCATATGGTATGTACATCTATACTCTGTCACCAAGTTTTTAGTTCTGGGCTCTCTAAAATTGGTTGATTTAACTAAATACATTTTATTAAACACGTGTGTGTGTGATACAAAAGTAAGCATAGACAACTTTTAATTACTAATATAGCTAAGACATTGACTGTTTAGAATATAGCTTATAAAGCAAAATACATTAGTCATTCAAATAATATTATGCTTACATTTTTGAATGCAAATGTATTCACGCACATGCACTCTGTATAATCACATTATTGTCTAATTAACGAATGCAATGTACTCTGTACTGTACCCAAATTTTAGTTTCTATTGATATTGTACATAGATGGGACAAAACAACATACTTAAACAACTTGTCTGTTAGTGTAATGGTTATAATAATGAGAGAGAAATATCAACCTGGCTTATACTTATTCTAATGCTTGGACTTACTTCAAATATCACAATATATAATACGGTCATCTATTCTCCTATTTGAAGAAAATGACTGCTTGCCTGCTCAACTTTGTCACTATCATACTGTTGTTCAGTGGTAGTCTTATCATCAGAAGCAACGTGAGGAACTACAGTCTAGATTTTATACCGAGATATAGGAGTGTGTACTTAAAGGATAAGATTCTTTCTCAATTTAACCTTGATGATCTCAATAAACTGCTGGGATACATGCAATTCCTGATTATAAAATTTGATATCTAGGGCCTGTTATCTGCAATGGTTATGGCTTCACTCAGACTTGAAGCATGTCTATATATCGAGGTTATAATTGTATAATATTTATGGCAGGAAGTCATACTTTATTGCGTAGAGTTAATAACTTTGAGTTGGGTAATTCATGTAATACTTAACGAAGTATCTAGACTCCTGGCCTACCTATAGGCACTACGCATCTTTTTATCATAAGTACTGTTGTTAATCATTCTCATCCAAAATATATACTCACATCAAAAACTTGCAATGATATAATGCAACCGTTCTCAATAGCATATTAGTATAATCTTTCATAATCCACCTCATTAAGAGTTAATATAGCCACCTGTAAAAAAACAATTTATATGGATGACATTATCTGGCCTAAAATACATGTATCTATACTTTTGGGGTAGGGTCGCAATTAGTCATGTGGGAATCTGGAATAGCCATTGTACACATGATGAAAATGATATCAAAGTATGACGACGCAGTTATGACTATAATGCCTATTATTTTTATCTGTCTATTTGCTAATGATCATCACTAATGTAAAAGTGATAGCTAATACCACGTCAGTCGACTTTTTAAGGCTCAGCTCTTGGAGTGTTTTTGAGATTGGTGGGGTATGGGGGGGGGTGGGGGGGGGGGGCTGTGCATCTCCAATGGGAAGAACAAATCCATATATTTTATGTTCAATTAGATGTAATCTATCAATACTCAGAAGGATTACAACCCCTTCACTTAATCCTTTTGTCCTCGACTGCATATAGGTATATGTATTACCTATTTATTATTTATTGTGACAACATGTCTGGTCACCTAACCTCTAGATCTTTGTAAACCTGTCGAACTCATTAGAGTGCGGTATAAACAATACTGCACTTATTTACTGAATCTCAAAGACTTCATTATCCTGCAGAAGAATTTTCATTACCGCAGGTTCAATTTACAAAATTCTAGCATAAGGCTCAATCTCCCCGTTCATCTTTATCAGTTTGACTACCAATAGAGTTAGTACAGTAAATGCGTACCATATAATTTGTCCTGCATCAGTAAGCAACTATGTAATGCTAACTAACCTTAGCCTTCTATTTATGAGGCTATTATGTCTGGGGCTAGTATAGGTGAAATCGTTTACAAACCACCCTTATACTTATGTAAAGTTTTGAATAGGCCTTAGAAGTTATTATATAAAAGCCGTTTATAATACTTTTAAATTTAGCTATATTATCTTTATTATTTTTACTTATTCGTTTTGTTATCTGTTGTTTTGTTGGGCACTGTTGAAAAACAGCTACTAGCTGAGAGTAGTTTTTTCCACAAAAAAAATAGACAATTTTGATAATTTGTTTTTTTTGATCATATCCTGCAGACTCATTTCCCTCACTACCGCTTGTAGGTGTGCCGGAGGCGTGTGCAGAAGGAGTGTCAACTGCGGTTCGTCATTGTGGTAGACTGGGAACGAGCCAAATGGCAAACCTTCTGTTTTTGTTTTGGTTCTGATAAATACCGATCTTAGGCTCAATATGCAACCTATACTGGGACTCTTGGGGACAAAAGACCACTACCATCCTGGTATGATGAAGTTCAAAATGGTATCTTTATGGCACTGGGGGGTCTACTCTACTCTGTGTCCAAGTTTTAATTCAGCATGGTTCTGGTATTATTGGAAAAGGACCCTTCATCCTAGTGTAGTGAGCTTTATGGAAAGGAATTATCCACCTTACTTTAACTTATGCTGTTTTTGCAGCCCATGTTTAAAGGGGTGAGGCTCTTTGATCCTAATCCAATGGGCTAATCTGTGTACAAATCAGTTCAAAGTGGAATGTTATAAATTAGCATTATTTTAAACATTCATAATTAATGTTATTACATATACAAGGTATGTTGTGTTAACCAGTAAACATCATGAAGGATTCAGCTAATTGGCCAAGTATAACCAGCTTGGAAATGTAAATGGCTATGGATACTGGATTCCTACAATCCGTGATCTTGTGTGAGTGATATTAGCTAGTGCCTTAGAAATATACACTGATCTTTCATTTTGGTCTTATCTTTTCTCTGTTTGAATGGTTCAATCCACTTTAATTTACAAGACAAGGCAAAATTGGTTAAAACACAGACATATGTGAGGTATTTACCAATAGTAACATGATAGTCATGTGAGTAATTATAATTACCTTATTAGAATCAGTATCCACAAAGGCATAAATAGCAATATTACAACCTGAAGTCTTTGTTGCGGAACGGAACTCCAGAACAAAAAAACGTAACTGATTTCTGGCTTGGCTTTATAAGAAAGTAACATTAAACAAAGCCTTAAAGGTCGTTCTTTCTTCCATACTTTGCATCCAAGGTGTTTTAAATACGGGTAAACGTATATGATATTAATTTTCATTGTTTTTATTTCTTTTGTTTAAATC
>NW_024537257.1:0-6410 GCF_016097555.1 Gigantopelta aegis | reverse complement strand
CAAGAAGGGAGGTATCTTACCATTTAAAATGTTCACTTGTGACAGCTACACTTCAACAGTCAACAATAACTATGAAATTTTCAAGCAAAAACACACAATTATAAAACAAACTATCAAACAATAACAATGAAATTTTCAAGCAAAACACACAATTATAAAACAAACTATCAAAGAATAACAATGAAATTTTCAACAAAACACACAATTATAAAACAAACTATCAAGAATACTGTAAAACGACGAACGTACGGACGGAGGGAGGGAGGGAGGGAGGGAGGGACAAGTATTTATATTTTCCGGCGGAACAATTCGAACTGAATGCATGAAGAAAAAATGGCTGTCAAAGTGACAAACTTTATTCAATATCACTTAGCTTCATCTGTCGCAAGGATGTTGATGAAATCTTCCAACTCTCGTAACCATGCCTTCAGCTGTCACCAGCCCGATGATAAATACCTTAAATCTCTTGATTCCACACGCCAACTAAAAAAAAAAGGTAGTAGAAAACATCAGTCAACAATAACAATGAAAATTTTCAAGCAAAAACACACACAATTATAAAACAAACTATCAAAGAATAACAATGAAATTTTCAACAAAACACACAGTTATAAAACAAACTATCAAGAATACTGTAAAACGACGGACGTACGGACGGAGGGAGGGAGGGAGGGAGGGAGGGAGGGACAAGTATTTATCTTTTCCGGCGGAACAATTCGAACTGAATGCATGAGGAAAAAATGGCTGTCAAAGTGACAAACTTTATACAATATCACTTAACTTCATCTGTCGCAAGGATGTTGATGAAATTTTCCAACTCTCGTAACCATGCCTTCAGCTGTCACCAGCCCGATGATAAGTATCTTGCATCTCTTGATTCCACATGTCAATTAAAAGACAACAATTTTGTAGAAAACATTCCTAAACAATAATAATATTCTCAACAACGAAAGTTTAGCTAATGTTAAAAGAAATGGCATACCATTTATAAATTAACCTATTTTTATGAATTAGTATTCACATCTGAGATGTTTACCATTTACAAACAACATAAACTCGTCAACTTTTGCGGCTGGTAGGTACTGGGTTCGGATGCCAGTCGAGGCATGGGATTTTTAAGACAGATACCGACTCCAAACCCTGAGTGAGTGCCCCGCAAGGCTCAGTGGGTAGGTGTAAACCACTTGCACCGACCAGCGATACATGACTGGTTCAACAAAGGCCATGGTTTGTGCTATCCTGCCTGTGGGAAGCGCAAATAAAAGATCCCTTGCTGTCTGTCGTAAAACAGTAGCCTATGTGGCCACAGCGGGTTTCCTCTGAAAAACAGTGTCAGAATGACCATATGTTTGACGTCCAAGAGCCGATGATAAGATAAAAAAAACAATCAATGTGCTCTTGGTGGCGTTG
Source organism: Gigantopelta aegis (assembly GCF_016097555.1). NCBI lineage: Eukaryota > Metazoa > Mollusca > Gastropoda > Neomphalida > Peltospiridae > Gigantopelta > Gigantopelta aegis. Next base: position 5,000 of record NW_024537257.1, on the reverse strand, counting down.
TTAAATAAAACAAACTTTTGTTCTTTCTTTTTTTCATCAACCTTCGCCTCAACACAACAGGAGGACCTGGTTTTCTTTTAAGTTTATTCAACCATGGCAAATTTAGACATCATAACAGATATTTGCTAAACTTTCCTTGTTGAGTATATATACGTTTGCAGTAAAACACACAATTATAAAACGAACTAACAAGGATGTTGCAAAAAAGATTATTTAGACATTTCATTGCATGCAACTTCATTTGACATCAGTCATCTTGCTAATAACAGAGATGTATGTCTTTTAGCTGTGTCTTCAGCTGTTATCAATCCACTGATAGATATGTTTCAATTATAATTCAATTCTTCACCAAAACAATTATAAACCAAACTATCCAAAATCAAGAAGGGAGGTAACTTACCATTAAAATGCTTCACTTGTGACAGCTACACCTTCAACTGTCACCAGCACGATGATAAATATCTTAAATCTCTTGATTCCACACGTCAACTAAAAAAAAAAGGTAGAAAACATCAGTCAACAATAACAATGAAATTTTCAAGCAAAACACACAATTATAAAACAAACTATCAAACAATAACAATGAAATTTTCAAGCAAAACACACAATTATAAAACAAACTATCAAAGAATAACAATGAAATTTTCAACAAAACACACAATTATAAACAAACTATCAAGAATACTGTAAAACGACGGACGTACGGACGGAGGGAGGGAGGGAGGGAGGGACAAGTATTTATCTTTTCCGGCGGAACAATTCGAACTGAATGCATGAGGAAAAATGAATGAGGAAAAAAGGCTGTCAAAGTGACAAACTTTATTCAATATCACTTAGCTTCATCTGTCGCAAGGATGTTGATGAAATCTTCCAACTCTCGTAACCATGCCTTCAGCTGTCACCAGCCCGATGATAAGTATCTTGCATCTCTTGATTCCACACGTCAACTAAAAGACAACAATTTTGTAGAAAACATTCCTAAACAATAATAATATTCTCAACAACGAAAGTTTAGCTAATGTTAAAAGAAATGGCATACCATTTATAAATGAACCTATTTTTATGAATTAGTATTCACATCTGAGATGTTTACCATTTACAAACAACATAAACTCATCAACCTTTGCGGCTGGTAGGTACTGGGTTCGGATGCCAGTCGAGGCATGGGATTTTTAATCCAGATACCGACTCCAAACCCTGAGTGAGTGCCCCGCAAGGCTCAGTGGGTAGGTGTAAACCACTTGCACCGACCAGCGATACATGACTGGTTCAACAAAGGCCATTGTTTGTGCTATCCTGCCTGTGGGAAGCGCAATAAAAAGATCCTTGCTGTCTGTCGTAAAACAGTAGCCTATGTGGCCACAGCGGGTTTCCTCTGAAAAACAGTGTCAGAATGACCATATGTTTGACGTCCAAGAGCCGATGATAAGATAAAAAAAAACAATCAATGTGCTCTTGGTGGCGTTGTTTAAAAACAAACTTTTTGTTCTTTTCTTTTTTTCATCAACCTTCGCCTCAACACAACAGGAGGACCTGGTTTTCTTTTAAGTGTATTCAACCATGGCAAATTTAGACATCATAACAGATATTTGCTAAACTTTCCTTGTTGAGTATATATACGTTTGCAGTAAAACACACAATTATAAAACGAACTAACAAGGATGTTGCAAAAAAGATTATTTAGACATTTCATTGCACGCAACTTCATTTGACATCAGTCATCTTGCTAATAACAGAGATGTATGTCTTTTAGCTGTGTCTTCAGCTGTTATTAATCCACTGATAGATATCTTTCAATTATAATTCAATTCTTCACCAAAACAATTATAAACCAAACTATCCAAAATCAAGAAGGGAGGTATCTTACCATTAAAATGCTTCACTTGTGACAGCTACACCTTCAACTGTCACCAGCCCGATGATAAATATCTTCCATCTTTTGATTCCACACGTCAACTAAAAACAAAAGGTAGAAAACATCAGTCAACAATAACTATGAAATTTTCAAGCAAAACACACAATTATAAAACAAACTATCAAACAATAACAATGAAATTTTCAAGCAAAACACACAATTATAAAACAAACTATCAAGAATACTGTAAAACGACGAACGTACGGACGGAGGGAGGGAGGGAGGGAGGGAGGGACAAGTATTTATATTTTCCGGCGGAACAATTCGAACTGAATGCATGAAGAAAAAATGGCTGTCAAAGTGACAAACTTTATTCAATATCACTTAGCTTCATCTGTCGCAAGGATGTTGATGAAATCTTCCAACTCTCGTAACCATGCCTTCAGCTGTCACCAGCCCGATGATAAATATCTTAAATCTCTTGATTCCACACGTCAACTAAAAAAAAAAGGTAGAAAACATCAGTCAACAATAACAATGAAATTTTCAAGCAAAACACACAATTATAAAACAAACTATCAAAGAATAACAATGAAATTTTCAACAAAACACACAGTTATAAAACAAACTATCAAGAATACTGTAAAACGACGGACGTACGGACGGAGGGAGGGAGGGAGGGAGGGGGGGGAGGGAGGGACAAGTATTTATCTTTTCCGGCGGAACAATTCGAACTGAATGCATGAGGAAAAAATGGCTGTCAAAGTGACAAACTTTATTCAATATCACTTAGCTTCATCTGTCGCAAGGATGTTGATGAAATCTTCCAACTCTCGTAACCATGCCTTCAGCTGTCACCAGCCCGATGATAAGTATCTTGCATCTCTTGATTCCACACGTCAACTAAAAGACAACAATTTTGTAGAAAACATTCCTAAACAATAATAATATTCTCAACAACGAAAGTTTAGCTAATGTTAAAAGAAATGGCATACCATTTATAAATGAACCTATTTTTATCAACCAGTATTCACATCTGAGATGTTTACCATTTAAAAACAACATAAACTCATCAACCTTTGCAGCTGGTAGGTACTGGGTTCGGATGCCAGTCGAGGCATGGGATTTTTAATCCAGATACCGACTCCAAACCCTGAGTGAGTGCCCCGCAAGGCTCAGTGGGTAGGTGTAAACCACTTTCACCGACCAGCGATACATGACTGGTTCAACAAAGGCCATGGTTTGTGCTATCCTGCCTGTGGGAAGCGCAAATAAAAGATCCCTTGCTGCCTGTCGTAAAACAGTAGCCTACGTGGCGACAGCGGGTTTCCTCTGAAAAACAGTGTCAGAATGACCATATGTTTGACGTCCAAGAGCCGATGATAAGATAAAAAAACAATCAATGTGCTCTTGGTGGCGTTGTTAAATAAACCAAACTTTTGTTCTTTCTTTTTTTCATCAACCTTCGCCTCAACACAACAGGAGAACCTGGTTTTCTTTTAAGTTTATTCACCATGGCAACTTTAGACATCATAACAGATATTTGCTAAACTTTCCTTGTTGAGTATATATACGTTTGCAGTAAAACACACAATTATAAAACGAACTAACAAGGATGTTGCAAAAAAGATTATTTAGACATTTCATTGCATGCAACTTCATTTGACATCAGTCATCTTGCTAATAACAGAGATGTATGTCTTTAGCTGTGGCTTCAGCTGTTATCAATCCACTGATAGATATGTTTCAATTATAATTCAATTCTTCACCAAAACAATTATAAACCAAACTATCCAAAATCAAGAAGGGAGGTAACTTACCATTAAAATGCTTCACTTGTGACAGCTACACCTTCAACTGTCACCCAGCCCGATGATAAATATCTTAAATCTCTTGATTCCACACGTCAACTAAAAAAAAGAGGTAGAAAACATCAGTCAACAATAACATCAGTCAACAATAACAATGAAATTTTCAAGCAAAACACACAATTAAAAAACAATCAAAGAAATACAATATCAAGAATACTGTAAAAACGACGGACGTAAAACGACGGACGGACGGGAGGGAGGGAGGAGGGAGGGAGGGACAAGTATTTATCTTTTCCGGCAGGAACAATTCGAACTGAATGCATGAGGAAAAAATGGCTGTCAAAGTGACAAACTTTATTCAATATCACTTAGCTTCATCTGTCGCAAGGATGTTGATGAAATCTTCCAACTCTCGTAACCATGCCTTCAGATGTCACCAGCCCGATGATAAGTATCTTGCATCTCTTGATTCCACACGTCAACTAAAAGACAACAATTATTTAGAAAACATTCCTAATCAATAATAATATTCTCAACAACGAAAGTTTAGCTAATGTTAAAAGAAATGGCATACCATTTATAAATTAACCTATTTTTATGAAATAGTATTCACATCTGATATGTTTACCATTTACAAACAACATAAACTCATCAACCTTTGCGGCTGGTAGGTACTGGGTTCGGAAGCCAGTCGAGGCATGGGATTTTTAATCCAGATACCGACTCCAAACCCTGAGTGAGTGCCCCGCAAGGCTCAGTGGGTAGGTGTAAACCACTTGCACCGACCAGCGATACATGACTGGTTCAACAAAGGCCATGGTTTGTGCTATCCTGCCTGTGGGAAGCGCAAATAAAAGATCCCTTGCTGTCTGTCGTAAAACAGTAGCCTATGTGGCCACAGCGGGTTTCCTCTGAAAAACAGTGTCAGAATGACCATATGTTTGACGTCCAAGAGCCGATGATAAGATAAAAAAAAACAATCAATGTGCTCTTGGTGGCGTTGTTAAATAAAACAAACTTTTGTTCTTTCTTTTTTTCATCAACCTTCGCCTCAACACAACAGGAGGACCTGGTTTTCTTTTAAGTGTATTCAACCATGGCAAATTTAGACATCATAACAGATATTTGCTAAACTTTCCTTGTTGAGTATATATACGTTTGCAGTAAAACACACAATTATAAAACGAAACTAACAGGATGTTGCAAAAAAAGATTATTTAGACATTTCATTGCATGCAACTTCATTTGACATCAGTCAAATCTTGCTAATAACAGAGATGTATGTCTTTTAGCTGTGTCTTCAGCTGTTATTAATCCACTGATAGATATCTTTC
>NW_024537256.1:0-6134 GCF_016097555.1 Gigantopelta aegis | reverse complement strand
AATTGTTGTTTGTTTTTAGCACTGGGTGGGGGGTTTTTGGGGGGAAACAGGTTGGGCAGAAATTATCACATCTTGTAAAAAAGGTTCTTTATAAAGTTAGGTTGATTTTTTAATTTAGTTAAATTTGGTTGTTGACACTTATATTATTAATTGTTAGGAATGTTTTACATTGTTTTGTTTCCTTTTTTTTGTGCTTATCGAATTGATAATGTTATGTGAAATGTTGATGTACAATTATTGAATGAAGTTTGTCAATTTGACAGCAAATTTTTTCCTCGTGCATTCAGTTCGAATTGTTCAGCCCGAAAAGATCAATAGTCGTTCTCTGTCCATCCGTCCGTCCGTTTCTACCGTAATTGCGAGAGATAGGAGATAGTTACCGCCGTGCTGGTGACAGCTAATGTTATGTTATGTTATGTTATTATGTTATGTTATTATGTTATGTTATGTTATTATGTTATGTTATGTTATATTATGTTATGTTATGTTATGTGAAATGTTATGTTATGTGAAATGTTATGTGAAATGTTGATGTACAATTATTGAATGAAGTTTGTGCAATTTTTTTCTCGTGCATTCAGTTCGAATTGTTCCGGCCGAAAAGATCAATAGTCGTCGTCTGTCCATCCATCCGTCCGTCCGTCCGTCCGTCCGTTTCTACCGTAATTGCGAGAGATAGGAGACAGTTACCGCCGTGCTGGTGACAGCTAGAGATGTAGCTGTCAAACATAGATTTCTTACGTTAATAAGTAAACTTATGACATGTGTATTTAATGGTTAATCACAAAATGTAAATGTTTATTTGGATGTATCTTTTCCTGAACAGTTTCCTGAACAATTTCTACTCTCTGTTTTAGTTCTTCAGTTGATACCACAGTGACGAGATGGAAGATAGATGTCGGCACAGTGACGAGATGGAAGATAGCTGTCGGACATCATGACATGAAGCATTTTAATGGTAAGTTACCTCCCTTGTTGATTTTTGATAGTTTGGTTTATAATTGTTTTTGGTGAAGAATTGTATTACAATTGAAAGATATTTATTTATTAGTGCATTGGTTACAGATCTAAAAGACATACATCTCTATTATTAGCAAGAAGTATCAAATAAAAGATCCCTTGCTGCCTGTCGTAAAAGCGTAGCCTATGTGGCGACAGCGGGTTTCCTCTGAAAAAACAGTGTCAGAATGACCATATGTTTGACGTCGAATAGCCGATGATAAGATAAAAAATCAATGTGCTCTAGTGGTGTCGTTAAATAAAACAAACTTTACTTTTTACTTTACCTTGATAGTTCGTTTTATGATTGTGTGCCTTACTGCAAACGTATATATACTCAACAAACTTAAAAAAGAAAACCAGGTCCTCGTGTTGTGTTGAGACAAAGCTTGATGAGTTTAGGTTGTTTGTAAATGGTAAACATTTCAGATGGTGAATACTGATGCGTGTAAAAATAGGTTCATTTATAAATGTTATGCCATTTCTCTTCACATTAGCTAAACTTTGGTTATTGAGTATATTATTATTGTTGAGGAATGTTTTCTACGTTGTTTTGTTGTTGTTTTTTTTTTTTGACGTGTGGAATCAAAAGAGGGACGATGTCTATCATCGGGCTGATGAAGGCATGGTTACGAGAGTTAGAAGACTTCATCAACATCCTTGTGACAGAAGGAAGTTCTGTTATATTATTTATATTAGTTTAGGTTTAGGTTTAGGTTTAGGTTTTTAGGTTTAGGTTTAGGTTTAGGTTTAGGTTAGGTTATGTTAGCTTAGGTAATGTTAATCACAAAATGTAAATGTTTATTTGGATGTATCTTTTCCTGAACAGTTTCCTGAACAATTTCTTCTCTCTGTTTTAGTTCTTCAGTTGATACCACAGTGACGAGATGGAAGATAGCTGTCGGCACAGTGACGAGATGGAAGATAGCTGTCGGACATCATGACATGAAGCATTTTAATGGTAAGTTACCTCCCTTGTTGATTTTTGATAGTTTGGTTTATAATTGTTTTTGGTGAAGAATTGTATTACAATTGAAAGATATTTATTTATCAGTGCATTGGTTACAGATCTAAAAGACATACATCTCTATTATTAGCAAGATGTATCAAATAAAGATCCCTTGCTGCCTGTCGTAAAAGAGTAGCCTATGTGGCGACAGCGGGTTTCCTCTGAAAAAACAGTGTCAGAATGACCATATGTTTGACGTCCAATAGCCGATGATAAGATAAAAAATCAATGTGCTCTAGTGGTGTCGTTAAATAAAACAAACTTTACTTTTTACTTTACCTTGATAGTTCGTTTTATGATTGTGTGCCTTACTGCAAACGTATATATACTCAACAAACTTAAAAAGAAAACCAGGTCCTCGTGTTGTGTTGAGACAAAGCTTGATGAGTTTAGGTTGTTTGTAAATGGTAAACATTTCAGATGGTGAATACCGATGCGTGTAAAAAAAGGTTCATTTATAAATGTTATGCCATTTCTCTTCACATTAGCTAAACTTTGGTTGTTGAATATATTATTATTGTTGAGGAATGTTTTCTACGTTGTTTTGTTGTTGTTTTTTAGCTGACGTGTGGAATCAAGAGAGGGACGATGTCTATCATCGGGCTGATGAAGGCATGGTTACGAGAGTCAGAAGACTTCATCAACATCCTTGTGACAGAAGGAAGTTCTGTTATATTATATTATATTATATTAGGTTAGGTTTAGGTTTAGGTTTAGGTTTAGGTTTAGGTTTAGGTTTAGGTTTAGGTTTAGGTTAGGTTTAGGTTAGGTTTAGGTTAGGTGATCTTAGCTTAGGTAATGTTATATAATGTTATGTTATGTTATGTGAAATGTTGATGTACAATTATTGAATGAAGTTTGTCAATTTGACAGCAAATTTTTTCCTCGTGCATTCAATTCGAATTGTTCAGCCCGAAAAGATCAATAGTCGTTCTCTGTCCATCCGTCCGTCCGTTTCTACCGTAATTGTGAGAGATAGGAGACAGTTACCGCCGTGCTGGTGACAGCTAGAGATATAGCTGTCAAACATAGATTTCTTACGTTAATAAGTAAACTTATGACATGTGTATTTAATGGTTAATCACAAAATGTAAATGTTTATTTGGATGTATCTTTTCCTGAACAGTTTCCTGAACAATTTCTTCTCTCTGTTTTAGTTCTTCAGTTGATACCACAGTGACGAGATGGAAGATAGCTGTCAGCACAGTGACAGTCCATAAACCATTAGGAACCGACTTTGAGAAGCTGGTTTACGGGTTAGGAGAGCGTATATTGGCCCCGTCCTGCGACGTCAACATCGACATTTACGTGTTCGCTGGTGCATGAATGTACAGGGGTGGAACTTGGGAAACTGGTGGCAAGTATGGTTCAGCGACGAGTCACGTTTCCTTAACAGCGACGTGATGGATGACAACATGTTTACAGATGCCACAATGAACGTTTTGCCAACAACTGCGTCGCCCAAGTTGACAGGTTTGGTGAAGGGAGTGTCATGATGTGGGAAGCCATCTCATACACCAGCAGAAATGAACTTGTGTTCGTACAAGGCAACCTGACAGCTGTACGCTACTGGGATGAAATTCTTCGCCGTCACATGCTTCCCATTTTGGATCAACAAAGAGAACTCTTTCAGCAGGACAATGCCAGGCCGCATATGGCACGTGTAACAATGGATTGCTTACAGAATGAGAACATCAATGTGCTGCCATGGCAGTCAAGATCACCAGATCTCAACCCCACTGAATAGCTATAGGGCACACTGGACAGATGTGTACGCCAGCGTGACCTGGAGCCTCAGACGCTTCCGCAACTGTCACATGCACTGCATGAAGAATGGGCTAGGATTCCACGTGCCCGGATTCAGAGACTCATTCAGTCTATGCCAAGTAGACGTCGTGCAGTGATTTCTGCTGCTGGTGGCCACACAAAGTACTGATTTCAGCGCCCTTGTGTGACGCTGTTTGGTGATGAAAATGCCTCCACTGCCGTCAGTCCATTGCAAGAACATTGTCACATACTCATGTCAAATTTGACTGTGATACGATCATAAATAACAAAATTATGCCACTTTGTATTAAAGAGATAATTCCATGAATATGCGTTTCTTTTTTGACAGAGTATATTTTACACAAATATATCTTTAATAATTATATATATTATAAAGAAAACCGGATCACCTACTAGTACCCTATATGAACTGGTAACCTCAATACAATCTATTGACCAAGTGAGCAGAGCTTAGTAACACACCTAATGGAACAAAGTTGCACACATTTTCGGTGAATGTGACTTAAACATATACATGTAGGTTTTATGGTATAAATGTTGCTTTTTTTAAGAGGATACTTCGTCGCGTGGGAGCCAGATGGACGAGTGCATAAAAATTAATTTTTAAAAAGCTGAGATAATGAAGGAAAACTGATTTTCTGGATCAGTAGTTAAGATGTCAAATTTGTTTTGACAATGAAAGCTGAACATATTTACGATTTCTTTGTATATTTGCGGTATTTATAGCATATTAGTATGTTTTAGTTATTTGCTTAAATAGTAGTAGTTACGACAATTATTCATGATTGAATTAAATGCGTCATTTACGACCAACAGTATATCAAGTTAAATTTGAATCTTTATTCTGAAAGAACCATCACTTCTAAAATAATTCAGTTTTGGAAATTACATGTTTATTAAAAAAGAAGAAAGCACTTAAATAGAAAACATTTACAAGCAAACATTCAAAAGGAAAAAAAAGGAGAAATACGTATTTATAAAATCACCATTTAAACAAAATATTATGTGCAAAAAATTATTTTACTTTTGTTAATAATAATAATATGATAAATAAAATTAACAACTGAACAAAATAATAATTTGGAAAAAACTACTCTGACATGTGAAATCCTAGCTTTCTTTGAATGTGACCTTATCTGGTGGTAGTGCTCCAGGTTCGTTGTTTGATGATGGTGCATCAGAATCAGATGACTTGTCCATACAAAACCTTTGTTTGTGTAGGCAGGTATTCATGCCTGATGAAGCATCAGAAAAGCTTATGTCATGTTGTGTGCAGTGTTCTTTCCATATTCGTTGCGCCATGCAGATGGTTCCTGGTTCTGCTGTCTTAGAGTGTACTTCACTAGTCAGGGTTTCTGCTAGAGGGTAAAACGGGTATGGTGCCATACACAATTTTTTTTTTTTTTAAAGTTAACATTTTGACAAAATTAATGATTCTTATCATTATTGTATGATTTTCTTAACCCTAACCCTAAATGTAACCCATTTTCTTTGTTGGGAGGCCCCCCTTACCCCTGTTGACTGTGGCTGCATTCAATTTCATAGCGCCATACCCAAAAATTTCTTTCTGGCAGAAACACTGCTAGTTTCAAGAATACCTGGTTTATCAGCTAGTGCATCAGAAAAACCAGAATAGTTAAGCAAACTGAAGCTGGCATCCTTTAATGAAGACACTATGTTTAGAGTCTTATTGGTTTGGGATACACCGGGTTCAAGTGAAGCTCATTCAAAGGATATAGGGTTTACATTTCCAATGAGGGTGTGCACTGAATATCAAATCCAGAAGCAGTGAACACTATACCATGTCCACCTGTTGAGTATATAGGGTTCTCTCCAGGTTCTGTTGAGTGAACAGTGATCCCTCCAGCTTCTGTTGTGTGTTGGGTGTACTCTCCAGGTTCTGTTGTGTGCTCAGTGCACTCTTATGGTTCTGTTGTGTGTTTGGTGATATCTCAAGGCTCTGTGTGTGTTCAGTTATCTCCCCAGGTTCTTTTGTGTTTGGTGATCTCTCTAGGTCCTGTTGTGTGTTCGGTGATCTCCCCAGGTTCTTTTGTGTTTGGTGATCTCTCTAAGTTCTGTTCTGTTCAGTGATTATCTCCAGATTCTGTTGTTTGTTCAGTGATCTCTCCAGATTCTGTTGTTTGTTCAGCGATCTCTCCAGATTCTGTTGTTTGTTCAGTGATCTCTCTGATCTATGTTGTGTGCAGTGTTCTCTCCGTGTTCTATTGAGTGTTAAATGATCTATCCTCCAGTTTCTGTTGTGTGTGTTACATTATGGGTCTGCTGTGCGTGAGATTTCATGTGAGAAGTTATTTTGCATGTGCTATGTCATGATCAT
>NW_024537255.1:0-6580 GCF_016097555.1 Gigantopelta aegis | reverse complement strand
CATCGGGACACAGTAGATAAAGTACAACAAAACCGTAATCGGACAATTACATCAATACACATCTGAAAAAGTTTACTTTGGACGCATTAATGGCGTCACATAAACACAGCAGATGAGCCAGTTACGTGAGCACAGAGGGTAGATGGGACATCACTTATAACAGAGTCGATGAGAGTTTATTTAGCCACAGTAGAGAGACTCCTAATGATACAAGATGGAATGTACTGGTTACCTAAAGTTACTGCTAAATATGCCTAGAGATGGAAGATATTCTAGTAGTGAGTAGAACAGAGTAGATGGGACAGTACATTAGAACAGAGTAGATGGAAGAGTTTATATTAGGACACAGTAGAGAGGACGACTAATGATTACAAGATGGAATGTACTGTTTACTAAAGTTAATGCTAAAAGTACTAGCAGATGGAAGATATTCTAGTACTGTAGACAGTAGACAGAGGAATTTTTTGTGTTCAGAAATGATGCTAAAGTCTTTAAAAAAACTAAACAGATTCTTTAATTTCATGTACATTTATTAGTAGAACAAAGGCCATTATATAAATAACTTTTAAATATGAAAGCAACACTTTTGAGGCAGTAACAATAATGTCACTTAACAGAGACCTATATAGCTAACTTCATTAAAAAGTAGAAGTTAGATGATGTTTAAAATGGTCTTTTTTAAACCATTTTGAATGTTGTTAGCTTAGCATTTGATGACTGGCTTAATATAAGAATGTTAAAAAAATTTATGGGATTAGTATTGCCCTAGTTTTTGTTAAATAAGACTAATTTTATTCCTTACCTTTCAAATATAGTTTTAGTTCATTCTTACTCCATCAATTCGGAATTGACATTAATGAGATTCATAGTGCTGATCAACGCAGCCCACAAAGAGCATGAAGAGAAAATCTGACGTACACATAAAAAGAAACTGAAACCGTCGTGATTGCCAGTGTGTTGTGGGCCAGCGTTCTGCAATGCATCAGACCTCTTGAGATATGGTTAACATCATCATTGTAATAAATAAGTTACGATAATTCTTCTGCTTTGTTAAAAAACTTAGAAAAAAGATATTTGAGAAGATCTATCTTCATAAGTAATAAGATAAGGCTGGATATGCTTTTAAGTTGTCATAAGTCATGTAGACAGGTTGATCCACCTGTGTTCCATTGACTGTGACATAACGAATTTGATGGTCTCTCAGGAGGCATACAAAGTGAACATCAGTACTGGCAGCATGGGCATAAGATGGTCTCTCAGGAGGCATAAAGTGAACGGCTTGAATGGGCAAGTTTGACTGGCTCCAGTAAGAACTTTAGCTAAGAACATTTGTTTTTGGTCCATTTTTTAAACAGTAGCATAGTATTAGAGTAGCTAGCATTGACATCAAAATAACGGCTTTGACCCCACATTCCAGAAGCACTGAATCGCATATCAAACCCTTCCTCAGAATCATAGATTTCTTGTGGGTCATTGTTACTAGTTCCATGGAACAACTCCATTTCATTGGCCTGTCCACCATTCTTTTGTTCGATCATACCTTTATGATGTAGAAATTTCTGCTAAGGTATCGATTTTGTACTTGTTGTAAGACACAATATTGACATTAGGCAAAGTTGCTGTGAATTTCCTACAACACGTGTGTATTCAGTAGAGTGTGAAGGAACATTAAATAGCTCCTGTACTACGATTTTGTGCTTGCCACTCTTTAGGTTTTTGTACTTTTGTCCCAGTTGAAAGTTTCCGTGTGAGTAATAACACATTTCTGCATCTCAGAGAGAGCATCTTTAACAAGATGACTCACACCACATAAGACAGCTACTTTACCTTCCTTTCTAGGCTGAATATCTAGTTGAATGTTGTGCTGAGGGGCTACTTTATAAAGAGAAATTTCTAACTCTCTGGATGAAGATAAAAGTTTGATTTGGTCATTGGATAAACAAGCTATCCAGTTGAGCCTGTAAGAGAGTTAATGTCTTATCAACACCTTCTCTAGTTGTCCCCACTAATGTAAAACTATAACTGGACTAGGTGCTTTACAAGCATATCTAGTAGGAGTCATTTCTTCCTCATTTTGTAAGATTTTAATCTTACGAACTTTACCAGTATGAGTATTACATTGTGTCATAGCAGTGAAATCAAAAGAATATGAAATTTTTCTATTTTTTAATTCACACTTGTTTCTCTCTGATACCAAAACTCAAGTTGATGAGAATCTCAGCTGAATAAAATTTGAAGTACAAGTTTCATCCTTTTGAAATGACCACTGAACTTCCCCATCCTCTCTTCACTTTCCAAAGATGATCTCTTAATAGCTCGAGTATTCTTGTTTACATATTCATTTGATGCATTGCTGTAAAGTCAATGAGTACACGTGTTACCAATACGTAAATGACCGACAGGACTCTGACCAGCCCTGTAACCAATCTTTCTTAATGACTTGAGTCTTGAGTTGTGATATGGAGACCACTGTTGTAGATCATCTTTATATATACATTTGACACATTCAGAAGAGTCAATCATAGGATCTGGAGAAACTAGTGAGCTTCCTGAAGTGCAAAATTTAATTTTTGTGCTTAAATTTTGTAATAGAATTGACCTGGACAATTCTTTGAAAGTCAACTTCATACTTTGTATCATTGACTGTTTATAGCACATGGTACATCAGGAGTCTGATTTAATGCTGGGATAGAATTTATTTGTTGAGACATCATATAGTTTATAAGAATGAGTATCATCAAGCCATGCCCACCTACTAATAGGTGATGCCAAACTAGGCTACACTGAGTCATGGGTAAATGTGGACCAGGAAGGGATGGAAATGTTTTTTAAATGATGGAATTGATGCTGATTGAAGTACAAGCCGTACATCACTGAGAGAACTAGAATCCATGCTTTCACCAAACAGTCACGCAAAGCATTAAAACATTCTTGTGCACATAGTCAACTGGAATATCAAAACATACCGGTACTAATGCTGGAATAGCTATACTTGATAAGTTATGCTTATCTGACACATTTGCATATATTTAGAAAAGCATTATAAAGAGTTGTATTCTCATTTTTCAGACCAAAAATCCATCTAGGAGCCACTGCAAGAAAAAATGCTTAAAGGCAACATACCAGCTCCTAAACAAACTGCATTTCCCACAGCTTTTACTTTACTATTCTTTTCAACATATCTAGTACTTTCTGATTGTATTGATGGACACCCAGCATCTAGAATGGCCTTTGGCTAGACCACCAATATGCTTTAAATCCTCATTGGCAGCATTGACTATAGCATCGACACTTTCAGAAAGAACATCTCCTTCGATGATGGATAGTTTAAGGGAATGTTGATAGCGCACAGCTGCAAGCTCCTGTGTAAAATGACATTATTGACTTTGGTCGCCTTAAAGGTGTTTAATAACAACATTATGCGTTTCTTTACCTGTGCTGCAAAAGTGTTTGAATTCTTGAGTTTTAAGGTTACGGAAGTTTTAAATAATCAACTGGTAATTGACAGGTGTCTATGTCAGCCCTCTATTTTTTCAATAGCCTTTAAACCATTGGTTTACAATGTCTAACCCTTCCTGAAGAACCAGTCAGAGTAAATGTGATCACAGGCTTTTTTCATAATGTTCAACGTTATTATTACGTTGTGACACTTTGCTGTTGCGTTTGCTTCTTTTAGTATTGACTCACAATTAAACTTCAGTATTTCTCCCATGACTCATCATCACAATATTCAAGAGTGTTTTGATTTTGATGACATCTTCTCCAAATGATTGATTAGAAGTGCATTTGCCTCCTCAAGGTCAGTTGTGGCTGTACAAGGAGCACTAAGAACAAAGTTTATCGCCTTGAAGACGTTAGCCATACCATAAACGATTGAGTTCTAAAGAATTTACAAGAACTCCAGATGCGTAACTGAAAGGATATTCCTTCTTAATTGGAATCATTTTTACTAATGACTTGTCCATTTTCTTTTTTCCTCTATAATCTTACGAACCTCAGAAACATTGTCTTTGTTAGGCCAAATATCACAAAATTCATTGCAACTTTTATATCTTTTGATGGTGGTAGTGCAGGTTTTAGCCTGTGGAACTACCTCTTCTGCTGCCAACTTGAGAGCCATTACTTTGACTAAAGTTGATTAGGACATTACGATCCTCCTTAACTCATCCTTCACTTGAGACCACCATCGTTTCCATGCACCAACTATGAACTGTGGACAAGTAATGACAAACATCTCTACTGAAAAATTCTCAAGAAGTTTTCCATATCATTACAAATTGACTCTACATCAGAAGACTTACCTATCACTAGAATGAAGCATTCTCAGATAAGTTATTGATTCATTTGGTGGTGGCATTGCAAATTTGTGACATTTCTTTCGATATTCTTCAATTCAATAGAGTATTTTTGCTCGAGGTAAATTTCTTCTTAATCTTCTTTGATACAAAAAGTGAGACTCCAACGTTTCACGACATGTCAATATATCACTGTGTCAAAGTCCATGAATTATTACAGATAACCATTTCTGATTTGCTAACAAAATTAATATTCTTACTGAATTTTTTTTTTTATCAAGTTGGCTCTTTATTTTCATGATATGGATCATTTGTTTTGAGAGGGATTGGGAAATTTCTCTGTGTGTGGATTCAAAGCCTGTAAACATAATATATTAACAAATATACTATTATAACATTATCATTGCATGTCAATATTATATAATTAATAATAATGTTAATGTTCAAGAGACAATGTCTTTCATGTAGATTTCACAAACTAAATTTACAGATTGACCATCAAAATCTCATCATTCAACACTACAGTGCAAATCTAATGCTCACAAATGGCACCTAGTCAGGCTGACTGCCAACACAGTTCTATAATTCAAACATGATAACATCATGTTTCAATGTACATTGCTTTAAACAATATAACTATGAAGTATGAACACAGTTACTGTAATGATTATGAAGGCTAATCTGTAGAAAACCTACCTGTAAAACAGGCACACTTGCTCAAAATAGTTGTATTTTTACTATACATAGTAATAGTGAAAACCCAATTCTGTTTTTAGTTTTCAGAAGAGGAAGAGTGTCTACGTTGACATACTTACTTTATCTGGGGTCGTACTTCTCTCTGGAGTGGGACAGGCATTTAGAGTGTCTTGTAATGAGATAAGTAAACTGATATTGTTTATGTAAGTACGAAGACAGTTTCTTTGAATTTGTGAAATTTTAACAAAATCAGACTCATATGAAAATGCTTTGTACAGAGGTCTAGAGGAGCAAAGAAATTGATCACTTTTCTTCTCTTCTTCTGCAATAGAACTGTCTGGACCTTCTATATAAACTTTTTCATTTTGTGAAGTCATTTTTACTTTGAGGTTGGACACAAATGCTTTTATTTCCTCTGATTGTTCTTGTTTAAATAGAATATAATGAATGTAGGAAGATATAGGATAAGACATTGAAGAGGTCTCTTACTTTACTCACAATTTTCACTTTACTTAACAACTTTGACTTAGCAGAATTCAAGTCAGATACTACAAAGCCTCGCAAGATTGCCTTCTGCTCCTCCCAAGTGATTTCAATGAGGGGTCCTGCTAAATAAGTCAATATCCTTAGAATACTTATGACTTAAGTCTTGTTGAACTGTGGAGGACATAATATCACCTCTCTTCGATATGGAGATTGGCTATTTTCAAGCAACTCTTGACCTGTCTCTCTTGTACAACAAACATGACGAGACCTTTAGAATCATCTACAGTTACAACTTGACTTCCCAGACATGATATCCTTCTCTCTAAAGGAAGGTAGAGAATAGGCTTAAGAGGTGGAAGTACACCAACGTTTATCTGCAACAAAAGTGTTTCAACTTCACACCTAACAGAGTGAACATTTTCTGTTAAACCATCTAGAGTAATTATCTCAGTGCCAAATGTAACAATAACTTGAAATTTGTCCAACATTTCCTGGGGTCAACATCAGGATAAGCTTTTGTAAGGCTTCAAGTTTAATGCTATAAATAAAACAAAATGGAAAATAGTACCGCTCCTATCAGTATTCTGATCATAATACCTACTATTATTAAATATGAACTCAATCAACATATTTAATAGGTCATTGCAAAGTATGTTCTTAATACCCATATAATCTATCAAGATATGTTAATTCCGTTTACATATTATATTTAATATATATTATAATGCTTAACTCACCTATTTAACTATTATCTATTTGCCAAACTAGAATAGAAATATTCATAAAGCAGAGTTAACAGCTTCAGCTTTGCCACAAACATACTACCTGAGGAATGGGGTCCCCACTGTAATGAACATAATCTCAACATTAGGATTTGGTTTGAAATGGAGACCAAAGAGAGAATTAAATTTATATGATTCATTAGCCATTAGTTCAGTCTCATTGCTCTCTAGTAATTGGTAATCTGTCTCCTGAAATAGCGTACTAGAACCGTGTACAGGAATCATATAATATATAGAAGGTAGAAGCTCAAAGTATTCAAATTTCCTGATTGAAAACTTAAGTTTGCCTTTCCACCACATTAATGGTTAAATCTTGTGTTA
>NW_024537254.1:0-6283 GCF_016097555.1 Gigantopelta aegis | reverse complement strand
CCCGTCACAAACTTCGAACACAAAAAAAAACCTTATGTAACCTGACAACCATATTTTCTCCAGTAACCGAGGTTAAGGCCAAACTACGTCCTATGTCTGAATGTTCAATACCAGCTAAACTCTCTTGCGTGATCAAACTCTGACTACACCCGGTATCTCTATAGATTGATATAGCCTTAGGACTCAATTCTTGTTTCACATCACAAACCATACCAGTGGATACATACGGGTTTACTTTCTCTGCCATGGGACTAACCATTAATTCTCTCGCTAACGGAGCTGACCTCACTAAACCGACCACTTGCGCATTATCGCGTTTCCTTTTAAAACAGTCCCCGATAAGATGGTTATCCTTTTTACAGTAACTGCAGTGTGGACGAAAAGTTCGTGCATTGGCTGATAATGCAGGCCTATCCTTACTTTGCCCACCAGGTACATTCCTTGCCTGACTAGCTGACCAACTAGATGACTCTCCCCGATAGTTACTTTCCCGGGAAAAACCTGGCTGAAATTTCTTCTTATCACCCTGTTGTAAAGAGTTACCCGGTACTGCCTGAGCTTTGTGTATTAACACGTAATCATCTGCCACTATACCTGCCTCCTCTATCTTTTTGACATCACGATCCTCTAAATGAATACGTAAGCTAACTGGTAATCCATTTTTAATGTCCTGTAAGATCAACAACTCCCGTAACTCGGTATATTACTCTACCTGATGAGAAATCACCCATTTATCAAACATCCCTGCCTTCTTAGCCACAAACTCACTATAAGACTGACCCTGCGTTTTTCTCAACTCGCTATACCGTAAACGATAATCCTCAGGTCGTAATTCATAAGCCCTCAACACTGCAGCCTTAACTAGTTCGTACTGACTTGCTCGCTCATCACTCATTGAATTATAAGCTATACTAGCCTTCCCCTTAAACTTAGACACGGCTAACAATGTCCACTTAGACTGCGGCCAATTTAGCTGCTTAGCGGCCCGTTCAAAAAATTGAAAGAACATATCTACCTCCTGGTCATCAAATACCGGCACTGATCTATAAGCCTCCGACATGTTAAACCCATTTCCGGCTTCTCGTCTGACTTCTTCAGTATTCAACTTTAACTCATGTTCCACTTTTAATTTTTCTAACTGGAATTCTCTATCCCTATGTCTATCTTCTCTATCCCTCTCTTCTCTTTCTCTCTCTCTCTCTCTATCCCTCTCTCTATCTTCTCTATCCCTACCTCTATCTTCTCTATCTCTATCTTCTTTCTCTCTATCTCTATGTCTATCTTCTCTATCTCTCTCTTCTCTTTCTCTCTCTCACTCTATCCCTATCTTCTTTTTCTCTATCTCTATCTTCTCTTTCTCTCTCCCTCTCTCTATCCCTCTCTTCTCTTTCTCTCTCTCTCTCTCTCTATCTAATGCACGTTCTTCTCTTTCGTACTCAAGCTTTTTAAAAGCTAACTGTTGTTCCATACTCAAGTCACTTATCTCTATCTCTGGAACAATCTCACTGTCTTCCATAACAGGCCTATCACCAAAAACTTCCTGGATAATAATTGTCTTTATATCACCTAAGGTTTTAGCTGATGTTAAATCAATTTCTCGCTCACCCGCGATTTCAACTAACTCGGCCTTACGTGCTCGCTTAATCTCCACTACACTGAGCGTAGGCCTATCCAGCAAATTCTTATCCATGTTTAGATATGACGCACTTATTATTAATTAATTTTCTAGTGAACAACGTGCTACTTCTGGTTAATTTGTAAAATTAATTTATAAAGCCCCCATTTACAAACAATACTTTTTTAAATATGCATGTCCCGTTTCAGATCCGGGACGAGCGCCCCAATTTTCTACTCCTGTCACGGGGATTCTATAATTCCCGTAACTGAATAAAACACGATTATCAAAATATCTCTCCTAACTGTATATCTATTAGATCTCTCTGTAACAGGCGGTTAAACCCTAGTATGGCTCGTCTAGGTATGATCAGAGATACGATCTTATATAAAGTATATATTATTATAGCACGTTAGTTCTCTAGAAACACAACAAAAACACAATACACTTTGGAATCTGTATTAATCTACGCTGACAAATGTACAGCCGTAGTAGTTAATTAATAACAGCAATAATAACAACCCAGAACTGATCACTTAATTAGTTAATCTCTAGGTGTCTAGTTACACAATATGCTAATCACTTCACCGTTACACCACACCAACACGTGTGATAATTGAGAAACGCTTCCAGGAGAAGTTAATTAATAAACGAATTACAACACCATTCCTAACCGGTTAATTTTTAATTAACCCTTACTACTCGTTCAGTAACGTGTGATAATTTAGGAACGCTTCCAGGGGAACTTAATTAATAAAGGAATTACAGCTCTATTCCTAACGGGTTAATTTTTAATTAACCCTAACTACTCATTCAGTAACCTTGTAACACAGAATTAATACTGGTACCTATCACAATAAAGACAATAACCTACAGTTTACCTAGGTCGTCTAGGATGACTGGCTAAGCTTTATATTACCAAATACTCGTATAATGTTAGAACAAAAAGTCTACGATTTACTTCGTCAGATGACCGAAGACACTGTCTAAAGAATATTGGTATAATACAGTATTAAAATATTTAAAGTCACACCAATCACATCACGGTTATACACAGCGCAGAAATAAAAATATTTACCAAAGTCCAACGGACTACGTTCCCTGGGAGCCTTCCTATTATGGTTCCCCTAGATATCTCTAAATCCTAGCTATTTATTCAAAAATCAGAAAACGCCTGGGGGTACAAGGCGGTACCTCCCCCTATCATCTGATATTTCACCTCTACTAGTGTCGGTATATTTCTCTCTGATCGTCAAACTTACTGACGCCATCGTCGCCAAATCACGGTTGTAAAAACCGCACTCGCAGAGGTATTACGTAACTACTCGCCACATGGCCTCCACAGCTGGACTAAGTGCATATTGGAATGCCCGATCGCGCGAAGTATTACGTAACAAGTTGCCCATCTGGGCTTAAGTGCAATTAAACTGCACACGGCCCTCTAACACAATTAAAATCGCCACAGGCGAAACAAATTTAAGCGCATGTTCCGTCACAGCACTCAACACATTTTATTTACGGTTATATGGCGTCAGGCATATGGTTAAGGACCACACATATATTGAGAGAGGAAACCCGCTGTCGCCACTTCCTGGGCTACTTTTTCCGATTAGCAGCAAGATATCTTTTACATGCACCATCCCACAGACAGGGTAGTACATACCACGGCCTTTGATACACCAGTCGTGGTGCACTGGCTGGTATGAGAAATAGCCTAATGGGCCCACCGACGGGGATCGATCTCACACCGACCGCGCATAGAGCGAACACTGTATCACTGGGCTACATCCCGCCCCCTTTAGAAAACAATCACTTGATTGAACGAAAGAAAGAAATGTTTTATTTAACGACGCACTCAACTCATTTTATTTACGGTTATATAGTGTGAGGCATATGGTTAAGGACCACACAGATATTGAGAGAGGAAACCCGCTGTCGCCACTTCATGGGCTACTCTTTTCGATTAGCAGCAAGGGGTCTTTTATATGCATCACCCCACAGACAAGGTAGTACATACCACGGCCTTTCATATACCAGTCGTGGTGCACTGGCTGGAACGAGAAATAGCCCAATGGGCCCACTGACGGAGATCGATCCCACACCGACCGCGCATCGAGCGAGCGCTGTACCACTGGGCTACGTCCCGCCTCTGATTGAACGAAATGCTGGCCACAAGATATTTGAGACGATAAGACAGTAATAGTGATTAGTGGATTATTATGTACAAATATTGTTAATCGTCATTGACAGAAAAATCTAGAAACTTTTCGCAGTGTCCAGTCTTTGGCCCAGAATCTACTGGAGTATTAATGTGTGTTTTTTTTTGTTTGGGGGGGGGGGGGGGGGGCTGGAGGGGGGGGCTGGGGAGGGGTGTAACTAATTTCAATTTGGTTTGACCCAACCCGACCCCAGATCCAACACTACCACAGACTCAATCCGACCCTAGACCCAAATTAACACCAGATCCAATCCGACCACAGACTCAACCCGACCCTAGACTCAAATTAACCGCAGACCCAACCCGACCACAGTCTCAACCCGACCTTAGACTCAAATTAACCGCAGACCCAACTCCACCACAGACTCAACCCAACCCTAGACTCAAATGAACCCCAGACCCAACCCGACCCCAAAACCAACTTGGCCCCAGACTCAACCCGACCCTAGACCTAAAAGTCATCCCAGACCAAACCCGACCCCAAAACCAACCCGATTCAAATCCCAATACTTAAATCAAGTAACAAATTAAATTATCCTGAGTAAATTGTCAATGGATAATAGTATTTGCACAAATAATCAATGTTACATATTGCTACCAATCATACCCACAGCTGCTTTTACTCCGTAAATATTTGACAGTGCACCTCGAACTTTGGCAGGGAACTCTCTTCTTTGGTACTATGCAACCTAGTAGTAGTAGTGGTAGTAGTAGTAGTATTAGTAGTATTAGTATTAGTAATAGTAATAGTAATAATAGTAGTAGTGGTAACAGTAGTAGTAATAGTAGTAGTAGTAGTAGTAGTAGTAGTAGTAGTAGTAGTAATAGTAGTAGTGATGGTGGTACAAGTAGTACTAATAGTGGTGGTGATGCTGAAGGTAATAGTAGTACTAGTAGTAATGGTGGTGGTGGTGATAGTAGTAGTATAATGGTGATGGTAATATTAGTAGTAGTTATTGTAGTAGTAATAGTAGTAGTAGTTATGGTAGTAGTAATGATATTGTTATTGTTGTTTGGTAGAAGTCATACAATTATCGTTTGTATCATAAAGAATATGTTACTAGGTTGGTACAAGTAATAGACAAGAACGAAAACCCCGAAAAAACACACAAACACACACACAAACAAAATTAATAAAAATATGGAGAAAAAAAAGCAAGCAAGCAAAATTTCTGTGACTTGTAATACTAAAACACTTTTGAGATTAAAATAGATAACAACAGTAATCTAAAATCCACTCACCCTGACCTTAATATATTGACACACAATGAAAACGCAAAAACAACTTCTTATTGCAAATAACGACAAACTATTAATGAATTGATGGATAATGTAAGATGACATGACTGGTATTCATGAGATACATTCACATGGAAACATGGCCAGTTATCATCAGTAATCGAGTTGCATTCGTAATCGAAAAGTTCAACCCCCCCCCCCCCCCCCCCCCCCCCCCCCCCCCGCCATATCAAGGTCAGTATCTGGTGTGTCCACCATTGGCCCGTGAGCATACGTGAAGACGATGGGAAAAGGATTGGCACAAACATCTCAAATAAGCCACAGGAATGTTCCTCCACTCCTCCTGCAACGCCTGTGCAAGCTCAGCGACGTTACGCGGTGGTGGCTGGCGGTGACGTACACGACGTCCTAACTTATCCCACATGTGTTCAATTGGGTTCAAATCCGGTGAAACGGCGGGCCAGTTCATACCGGTGATACCGGCTTGTTGCAGGAATGCCTGGGTAATTCTTGCAGTATGTGGATGGGCATTGTCTTGTTGAAACAGAAGGGGACCTCGTGGTCTTCGGTGACGGCGCAAAAGTGGCTGGAGAACTAGTCTTAGAATAACGTCAACATAACGCTGGGCTGTAAGGGCATCGTGGACAATGATGAGATCACTCCTGAAATCAAAGTTGATTGCCCCCCCCCCCCCCCCATACCATCAGACAACCGCCGCCAAACCGATCACGTTCCCTCACACATCCGCCAGCGTACCGTTCATGGAGTCTCCTGTACACACGTGCTCTTCCATCGGCAAAGGAGACAGAGAAACGGGACTCATCTGAGAAAACAATGCCCTGGTAAAAGACTGGTTACCATTCTGGAGAGCAAACTGTAGTCTTGCAGCACGATGTAGCTGTGTCATGATGTTACCGTTGTGCGGGCGTCTGCATCTGCGTCCAGCCGTTCTGAGTCGACGGATGACCGTCATCGGATGGATAGGCCTTCCATGACGTCCTATCGTGTTGCTTGCTGTCACCGTCGCAGTTCTGAACCGGTCACGGAGGTGGTGTCGTCGAATCTGCCAATCTTGGCGTGGTCGAGGTCGATCACGGACACTCCCGATCTATTGATGACGTTCAACAAGTCGTCCAATAGTTGATGGATGGACTCTGAAAGTACTAGGAACTTGGCTTTGCGAAGTCCCCCCTTGAACCATACCCAACGCT